>NW_008794167.1:145470-158672 GCF_000699145.1 Aptenodytes forsteri | reverse complement strand
TTTTTTTTTTTTTATTTTTCTCCTCCCTTTTCCCCCCCCCCCCCCCCCCCCCCCGCGAAGTGCATTAGTTTCCATAGAAACAAGATGTGCAGGATGGATTTCTCCATATCCTCGAGTGGGATTCAGCCAGCAGAAGATACTCTCTTCTTAGATACATTGTTGTAAAAAAACCCCCACCTTCGTCAAAATCAACGCATTTCACCTGAGAAAAATACAAGCAAGCTGTCACCCTGTTTGTGAAACAGTTTGTGTTTTCTACCACAGCCCAAGAGGTGCTTACTCTTTCTTGTAAAACTAGATAATGTGGGTATACACGCTTACCAACCTGCACCCGTCTGTCCCCGGTAATGTTGTGTCGGGATGCACAGACCAGTGTGAAACAGCTGAGCTTGCCTTGGCCTTGGGCTGAACACAGACACCCCCGGGAGCAGCCAGGAGCCAGCTCGGACAACTCGCACTGGCAGGGCGGTGCTGCAAAAACTCCGCAGAGCTCGAGATGAAGGAGTCCCTTTTCCCTAGAAATCCGTGCAGGGCCTCATCTGGTGTTGCAGTGCTTGCAGGATTTCACCTCCCATCTCTTCTTATAGCTCTTAACTGACACATTTCTGAGTAGTCTGAGACAATGCATCAATTTTTCTTTTTATTAAATTACGATAACTGCATTTGAGCAGGCATCTTAACCAAGAAACAAACCTGTAATATTTTAAGTCTTTGTGGAACAATTTAGAACAATAATTTAATAATAGGATCTTTTTCATATATCGATGACCCTTGTCAAGAAACAAACTTTACATGTCCACATGTCCAAAGAACTGAGGCCAACAGCTACTCTCCCAAATTCTTTGCTGCCTCTTTTCAAAGCCAACAAGGACTAGACAGTGATTTTAAAAGCGTTCTTGATCAAGTTCAATTAATTCTGCTGTTTTATGATATGGGGTATTCTAAGTAACTCACACTTCCATTTCTTCCACCTCCATTTCCATTTTCTCAGATAATTACCTTTTAAAATCATCAGTTAATTGCAGAGCACTGTGACATTAACCTCTGCAGACTTGAAGGCACCAGTTCACAAATTGCAATACCTACAAAGCACAAAGGATTCCACTAAACAAAATTAATCATGTCATTCTGCCAATTATAGCCCATTCAAAGCTAGAAACTCCAGCTTCCTAAGCAATGTCAAGAATACTTACAGGAGTTGGATTCTTCACCAGTTATCAGTTACTATGATTTTCATATTTTTTGCTTGGTGCAGAAGTAAGCCCGGTCTCTTAGCAGAAGATTTGCATACATGATAAATGGAAAGGGGAGGAAAAATCCAGTTCTGATTTGTGACTATACCTGGAGGTCATGAGCTTGCCAAAAGCTGTCTAATAGCATTGCAAAAAAATAACAAACTCTTGAGATGCAGTCTCTCCAGAGTCCTGACCCCGCCTTTTGATCTTATTTTCTGAAATCCAATACATCCATTCCCAGCTGACAGTCATCCTCTCAGGGAATGACCCTGATATCTCAGGGAATCCCCAGACATAAGGAATTCTAGGAGACAGCCAAACTATCCACTGGAGCCTGATGGTTTCTTTGCAAAAGGATGAGTAATTCTCTCACAGAGCTGCATTTCCCACTCTCCCTCCACTGGTACCTCCAGCTGCCTCCAGCTACCTCCAGGTTTCTGCATGGCACCCTTCCAGACCTAATAAAGTAATCCAGATATAAAAACCTCATGACATACTGAAGCAGTCCAGTGACCATCTTCAGCCACGGCTCCACGATGGCAGCAGCTCCCTCCCCTCTAAGGGTAGAAACCTCAACCGTTACTGTCTGTATTGCTCAGAATCCAGGCATGGCTGCCTCTCAGCAGTTTTTCTCCATTTTCCCCCAGTGTTGTGTCTAGGTGCAGACTACTGCTTCTTTCTTAGACGATCCACTATTTGGAGATCTTAATTTTGTAAACCACCTGTTTATAAACTGCAGGTAATTCACCGTCCTCTGTACATGAGGATTGTAATACTAAGATGCCAGTATTTTGGTCTGGATTGACTGCTGTCTGTTTAGCTAAAAAACAGCTGCAGATGAGAGATCTGTTCTGCTTTTCCATCATCTCTGGGCCTTGCTGTGTGCCTGCCAGGCTACCTCCTTTGTTTGTCTGATGAACGGTTCGTCATGGCTCCAAGACGTGCAGATCACTCCTTCTGCTCACAGATCACCCGCCTGCCTGCTGGTTTAGCCCATGACCCTCCAACCATTGTGCCTTGCTTTCCAGAATGATTTCACTTGTAAAGGTTTTATCTCTTGAATATCCACTCTAATTTCAAATTTAATCTGCTGCAAATTTGCCAGGACAGCTCATCCCCTTACAACATAATGATCTGGTGAAGCTGTGATAGGCATATTTATCCAGAAGGAGCATCCGATTCCCAGGGAAGTTAATGAGCACTTCCACTTTTGCCACAGCAGCATAATGAAAAGTACACATTCCACTGTTAAATGAACTGAGATATCACCATCCTGATAAATGAATGCTACAATGGTGTTCAGCTCTCCTCAGTAATATCATAGCTAATGATCCAGTTCTTTATGTGGCTGGATTGATATGGGAACATTCAAGACATCACCATTTTTATTTACTGGACTTACCTCCATCCTTTGCCAAGGGATTTACATTCCAGTGGCAGCTTTAAGATCAAGCACATCTTTTATTTCCTATAACTGCTCCTGTTGGCTAGTGAATACCGTGATTAAAGACCATGAATACCTTGTTCCAGTGCTTTATGAAAGTCTTAAGCTTTTATTTTACTGAGAAAACAGTACGCCAAGTTTCTTTTTCCAACTAAGTTACCTACTCTCGTTTCCTGTTTAAATGACAAAAAACAGCTCAGCGTTTGCAGAGCTCTCAGCTTTTCCTTTGCTTTCTCCATGCTGGAGGGACTTAAGTTCTCTTCTGCGATCTTCCTTGTGCAACGTCACCAGCAGTGCTGCTCTTTGCACTCACATCTGAGAGCATATTCACAAATGCCACCATCACCAGACCTCATGCACATTTTACACTTTGTTCTCTGTGGTTGCCCCATTCGAGGTGCCTCATATCATTATCACTGCTTTCAATGCCTGTGTGGTCAGTGCTTTTAACATGCCAAGCTGTGATTTTGCACCTCTAATTGAATCAGTGTTGGTTTGCCTTTAGTTCCCCTGTCATCTCCTTCAATGGATTTCCTTTAAGGATGATCTTTGCTTTGCGAGGAAGTCCGGCATCATTCTGGCCTCTGCTCTGTGTTCATTTTATTTCCCAAGCAAGTGTTTCCTCCCCATACAGAGATCGTTTCTCCACCTCATCAACAACAGATTTAAATTTCTTTCTTTTTTTTTTTTTTTAAATAGGAAAATCAGGTTAGATTGTGGGCAGATTCAGCTTTGTTTGAAGCAAATACTACTTTCTGGCCCAAATCAAGAACTTTGGGCAGGAAGCTGATGCTTGTGCTCTTCCGGAGAACTGATGCCAGTGTTTGGCTGTGTGTCTAGTGAAACAAAGACCTTAAGATGTATCTCGGCATCAACAAATTCATACCAGTTTTCCCTCTTTAAGTAACGCTCAAGGTTCAGTCTGAGAGGCACTGCTTGGATTACAGCTTGCATAAAGCCTGCCTTCGGTTTGAACCAAGCTGTCAAACCTGCTCAGCTGGCAGGGTCTCCCTGCCCTGTCAGTTTTAAAGCACTATCAAAACCATTCTGCTTTCCAAGCTAGCACAACAGCTTGTTCACAGCACTTTGGTTTTTAATTTCAATCAAGATTCCTTAAAACTAATTAAAGCAAATGTAATCATCCGTGCTGCTCTTTGGATTGTCACTACTGATAGTTTATTCTCTGTTGGCCAGCAATGAAATATAGCCTGAACTTCTAACTCCAGCAGTCTACGCAATCCCCATTCTTGTCTATTTACTTTACACAATTAATACCATTTCTTGTGATTTGATTAAAGCACAGGAGATTTGTGGGGGTGCTTTGTTTTCTGTTATGGTGGTGTTAAAATCTGTTCCAGAAACAGTGTCAGAAAGGTACTTTTTGTCAGAAAGGTACTTTTTTCTGGTGGTTTGGGTTTTTTTTTGTTTGTTTGTTTGTTTGTTTGTTTGTTTGTTTGTTTGTTTGTTTGTTTGTTTGTTTGTTTGTTTTTTTAAACCCTTTATCTTTAATCTGTTATAAAAGTTCCCCCAACTCCAGGTGAAAGTTCTTAACTCTCTACCAGCAGTGCTGCTTGCACACAATTAAATCTTCCTTAGCTAATATACTTCAGGGCTTTTAGAGGTTAGATATAAAAAGATCTTCTGTCATTCTCTTCTAAACTGATTGCATTTCCTCTCTCAGATAACAGAGAACTTGCTTTTTTTTACAAAATGCCTATTTGCTTTCATTACTTTCTGGCAGCTTTCCTGGAACAGTCAGCTGTAGTGTCTACAGCAAGTTAATTTCTTGGATAGGTTAAATCACAGCAGTTCAGTCCTCTCTCCCACTAGTCTAACTGTTACATTCCCAGTACATTTTACTGTTAAATTTTTGATATCGTCTAACAGCCACAAAAGGCTTGTCTGAAGCCAGTGTTGGCCTGTCTTCCAGGTGCCACACATTTTACTATGCACTCTTCCCATCTCCTGGCAGGTAAGCCCTATATCAGTAGACAACACCCAAAGATTTCCTTCCATTATATTCCAAACGGTTATAGTTTTATTGAGGATCCATCTCAGGCTCCCTTAAGATGGGCTCCTGGCCCATATATGGTTTCTGCATATTTACTTACCCTGAAAGGATTTCTCTTCCATCCACCTGCTTAGTCTGCCCTTGAAACCATGCAAGCACATGGCTTTCGCAACATCCTGCAGCTTGAGCTTCACCAACCAAGCGCATGTTGGATGAGACTCATGTCCTGCTAGCTTTTGAGTCTGACTCCTTTTAGCTTCATTTGTTGCTTGTTTTCCAGTTTGAAAATTAAGGGAAAATAGCCAATCCCTACTCATACTTTCAGGACCTGCCAGGCGTCTGTCACTCTCTGCTCCCATCCCCATGATATTTCTTCCAGCCTGGAAAATCCTACGTTACCTACTGATAATGAATACAAATATTTTAGCAAGAAAGGCTCTGTGCTGGCTGAAGAGGTCTGACATTGAGGTGACACTGCTGAGGTACAAGCTGGGGTGGGATGTTTCCCGCTGCCAGGGAGCTTGAAGCCAAGTGGGAGGTGGCTGTGGATGAAATCTTTTCTATCCTGTCTGTCTTTCCGTCTTTTATTGTTTGTCTTAGAGCAAACACTTTTTTTTTTCCTTTTTCAGTTTCAGTTTTGAGATTTGAGTTATTCTGCAAAGAACTTTATACCCGGTGTACAAAGCTCCAGGACCTCTGAACCCTCCACTATCCCCAGCTCTGTAACTCTCACCCTTTGCATCCCTTGGGAGAAAAAGTCTCAGAGAAATCTTCATACACTCTCAAATACTTTAAGCTGCTATGGAGTGTGCATAGCCGAATCTGGAAAGCACAGCAGGTACATTAGCTGAATTTCAAAGCAATGCTGCTTTGTTATCAATCTTCTTTCACGAACTGACAGGGCAGTTCAACTTTCTTAAAACAGAAATAAACTTCCATCCTTCTGTGACTGAAAAAGAAAGTTTGAAAATAGGATTTCTGAAGGCTCAAATCCTACAAGACAAGAAGACAGACTCCACAGGTTGTCTATGAAAAACAAACAAAAACACTCCCCCTCCCCACTCTCCCCCCCGAAACTAGTGGGTTTTAGGCCAATCCTACGAGCTTGGGATCTGATATATGACTTTGAAATGTCTGGGAATATTTTAAGAGATCTCTGTACCCAGCACTATGCAGGATAATCTGGAGGAGGTAGGCAAGAAATGGGGTGTTATGCCCAGCAAATCTCCCTGGTGCTGCAGAAGGATGAAGGGTCAGACCAAGATTGGGTACTTGAGTGATCATAGGAAGGTTCAGTCCCAGACTGGAGTGCAGAAGAGGTCTTCTGATCAGTCCACACCCACGAGCAGTGGTTCACACAACTGGGTCTTCTCTGAGGATCTATCAGGGCAGAAGTGTGCCATGGAACACCTTGGGAAACTTTGCTCAGCTGTCAGTCCTTTGGTGGGGTACTCTCATCTGGAAATAAACAGTGGTAAATGTGTACGTAAACCAAGGTGGAGAATGGGGTTTAGACCTTCTGAGACCTGTAACAGGCTTTAGGGCAGAGCTGGCATAGTGGTTCAAGAAGGAAAAGGCTGGGGATCAGGGCTCCTGGCTTCTCATCTGGAGTCCAGGAGAGAAGGCACACATTTTAAGATCTGCAATTACACCACAATTACTTAGAAGGCATGTTTTGTAAACAGTGAACCCTATTCCACAGGGTGGTAGAAGAAGAAACCAGAAATTCTGATGGTCATCAGGACAGGACCTGTTCTCTCAGTCTGTAATTCTGGGTTGAATTCCTCAAAGGGGATCCTGTCAGGAAAGGAATCTGCCCAGGGTCTCATAAACAACCATAAACACACCTGAATAATTCAGGTTAGAAGGGACCTCTGGAGGTCTCTAGCCCAACCATAGCTCAAAGTAGAGCCAGTTTAGAGCAGGTTGTTCTGGGCCTTGCCCAGATGTGTTTTGAATATCTACAAGGATGAGGATCCTAGTCATCCCTTTACTCCCCTGCCCTAGCATTTGACTACCATCATGTTGAAATTTTTTCCCTTCATATCTAGTTGGATTTTCCCATGTTCCAGCTTGTGTCTGTGCATCTCCAAGAAGAGTCTGGCTCCATCCTCTCTGTAACCTCTCATTAGGCAGTCGTAGACAGCAACAAAGTCCCCGCTTTGCCTCCCCTTCTCAGGCTGAACACTACCATCATGTTGAAATTTTTTCCCTTCATATCTAGTTGGATTTTCCCATGTTCCAGCTTGTGTCTGTGCATCTCCAAGAAGAGTCTGGCTCCATCCTCTCTGTAACCTCTCATTAGGCAGTCGTAGACAGCAACAAAGTCCCCGCTTTGCCTCCCCTTCTCCAGGCTGAACAAGCCCACCTCCCTCAGCCTCTGTGCTCCAGCCCCTGACCAGCCGGGCACCTCTGCCCCACTTGCTCCAGTGTGTCCACGCCTGTCTTGTACCAGGGAGCCCAAACTGGACACGGTGTCCAGATGTGGTCTCACCAGTGCCAAGCTGAGGGGAGGAATCCCTTCCCTCACCTGCTGGCTGCACCCGTGCTAATACAGCCCGGGATGCGGCTGGCTTGCTTTGCTGCCAGGGCTTACAGCTGTCATCATGTTATCCACCAGGACCTGGAGGGATTTTTCTGTAAAGCTGCTTTCTGACCAGTGAGTCCCAGCCTGTCCTGTTGCCTGCGGTTATTCCATCGTGAGCGTGGGACTTTGCATTTGCCTCTGCTGAACTTGGTGAGACTCCTGTCAGGCCACTTCTCCATCCTTTTGAGCTCCCTGTATGACAGTATTTATGGCAGGTTTGGGCTATAAGTCACAGCTTTGTTTCCTCTGTGAAAAACGGAATAACAGAAAGAGAGCGCTGAGGTCCTAACTCCTTGTCACCTCTTCTCAAACCACCATATCTCTCACTCTGATCCAAAACCAAAGAAAAAACCCTCCAGAGCCTGTAGTCTTATTGTTATTTCAGGAGAAAAAAGTGGAGTAGCCAGTCCTTGATGTACAGAGGTACAGCCCTAGGTTCCCTTTTATGGATGAGAACGTGGCAAATCAGTAGTGTATGCCCTGCTGAGTGCAGATGGGAGATACCAAGTGTTGTGGACAGTCCAAAAAGTGAGGACAGTTGTGAACTGCAGTGGGTATGCCCAGTTTTGTGGAGGAGGGGTTATGCCTAGGTGTGAGGGACAAAGATGAGGGATGACTGACAGGCAGAGAAAGGTTTGCGATGTGTGGGATAGAGAAGGAGAAGGAACATCAGATGAAATAGCAAATGTGATGGAAAGCTAGGAAACTGGAGGAAATTCCTGGGTCTGTGAGAGGAGAACAGGAGGACAGGGGGACAGGGGACAATGGGAACAGCCTAATCCACAGGGACAAATGACCTGAAATCTCAGAGGAGGTGACTGTAAGACACTGAAGTGGCTACCAGCCTGAGTAAAAAATGCTCTTTGAGAAGCTTGTGACAGATCACTTAGCACCTCTGCATTAATAGTGCTGCAAAGCATCCCCTTCCCCGGGTTGCTTCTCATAGGTCATTGGCACAGATCAAAACCTGGTCCTCTCACCTTCCTTAACTAATATACCCACACATCCTACTGCTGCCCCCGAACAGGATAACACATCTCTTCATTCCTTCCAAAAACCTCTCTCTCTATTTTTCCCAGGATGAGAGACCACTGCATGCAGAGCCCTGGATTTAGGGAGGAGGAGTAAGAGAGCCTCCCCTGCATAGAGCACCCTGGCGAGAGCCCAGCTCCTCACACGGAGCTTACATTATAGAAATCCTGTGTAAGTCTCTGCAATTTTTCACTCTGCAAATGAAGATAAAGCAACAGCCTTCCCTGCTGCCTGGATTCCCACAGCACATCTCCTCTTTTGGTGGACTGGCTTGTTCTCTCTACCAGCCCAGATGTCCAGGAATGAGACAGCAGTGTGAGGATGGTGTTGACACCCCAAAGCCTTTCCATCCCCTTCAAGAGGGATGCCTGAAACCTCATTTCTTGGTATATCTGCTGGGGAGTTGCTTAATCTGGCAGCCTGATAGAGGCGAGGCTGCTGCAGCTCTGAGCTCCCAGGTCCAGCTGTTGGTGAGGCTGAGCATCTATTTCAAGCAGGCACACACATGTATACAGCACACATATATGTATATACTTGGCAGAGCACACAGACAGAGATCCTCAGCACCCATGCAAACACAAACAGCACCAACAGCCTGGACTCATCCCTCTCCAGCTCATCAGGATGGTGGTCTGTTAGTGGGAAAGAGAGAGAGAGACAGAGAGATATGTACAATGTGGAGCCCCTAGCAGCTGGGCTTAGACATGCAGTCCATCCAGTAGCCAGTACTGGATCTCTGCCCTGTTGCCTCACATGCATGCACACACAAGCAGGTCTCCTAATCAACCCCTGGGCCCCAACAGTCTCTCCAACAGTTGGCCAGGACCTTCTGGTCCCCCTGTGGCCAGCTCCTCCCATGGTCTCACCCCCAGCGACACAGACCCACACTGGGCTCCCAGGCCACCTCACCTACTCACTGGCTGGTCTGGCTTGAACTTCGCTAGGGACTCACTTGCACACCCACACTCAATCCAGTTGCTGCACCACAGACACACAGATCCTCCAACCCATGGTCTAACTCCAGTTGCTGCACTCAGATCCCCATACACGCATGTTTACACAGAATAGGGAGCACCCCCTCCTCACCAAAAGTAGCTATAAATGGAGTTTAATGCCCATAATGTGTCTCATAACCCCGCTCAGTTCGAAGGGTGCTCCAGAGAGCTGCTGCCATGGACTCCCCAGGATGGGGCTGAGGGTCTGCCAGGACAGCCCTGGGAGGAGCCTGGACAGGGCATTGCCTTTTCTGAGTCTGTAATTTGGATTTCCCCCTGTCTTTGGGCCTGTCTGCTTTGCTGGGCTTGTGCAGATGGGCCTTTGATAGGCTGATGGCCCCTGTGATAGGGCTGTGAGGAGCTGGGAGGGGGTATTACTTGGGCTCCCCCTCCTGCCATTGCTCCCCTGTGCTCCCTTGTGGGTATGAAGACAAAGCTTCTTATCACATAACCTAACAGTATCCACACAGGGACAAAAGTTTAGCCAACTATTCCTGCTGCTTTTTGAACAAGAGGCACCTCTGGTTCCTAGGTCATATATCCACAGGTAAATCAGGTGTGCTGGTTTTTCTTTTGGGGACATTTTGATTCAGGATAAATCTCAATGGCACATGCAAAGGTGTCAGGCTCAGTGGATGCCTTTTCTGGATTGTATCTGGAGCTACTACCCACCACTGTGCTCGGGACTGGAATGACTGTGCTGAAGTCCCTGCGTGAATTTGACCAACCTTGGGATGCTCTGAGGCCCCACCTGCAATGAACAGTAGGGAAGGGAATGCCTGCTAAAGTCCCCTCACTCCTGTCATTTTGTTCTTCAGCTACTTGGTCCACCTCTCTCCTACTTTCCCTCCTGTAGCTGAGCCTCTTTCTCTCTTATCGAAAAGACTTGAACAAAAGGGAAAGAGATAATTTACCTTGGACTGACTTCCAGCACGTGAGCACTTCATGGACTGCAGATGGACTTACTGTTTCAATTTTACCAGATACCTTCAAGTCATGGCCTGCCAATTCTCAAAGCTATTAAGGATTTCTCTGTTGTCCCCTTTAGGATGAATGTAAGGACAGAGCTTTCCACTCCTTTGGAAAAAGTTATTAGCTATTATTTCCTGAGGAGAATTTGGCAGAGGTTGTATAACCATTTCAGTGCCCACCTGATTCCTCCCGGGAATTTTCCTTTTGAGCTTCCCATCTCCCTGACTCCTCACATCAGTAACACACCAGTCCCATATTACCAGGCAGGGCCTGATCCTGCTGAGCCCAACAAAATCCTCAACCAAGGACATGGCAACTTCCTGAGTTTCCAGTCCATGCTCCCTCACTCATTCCTGCAGGTTATCTGGCAACACGGACAGGGACCACCTCTCTATTCAAGCAGTGCAGACCCAAAGCCTAGATCAAGGCTAGGGGACAAAGTTCTTGAGGAGCCATAGGTGTTTTGATCCATGCCATGGGTCCCGAAAAGCTGCTTTAGAGGAGAAGGAGATGGAGTCATTCAGGCTGAGTGCTCCCCGAAACTTAGTGATTTGAAGTAGTTCTTGTACTATCTTTGGAGAACACTTTTTGCATGGGGAAGTTTCTCTGACTCCTTGCAGATGTCCCATTTGGCTCCTGTGTCCATGGAAATGCAGCAATTGGGAAGGCAACAGGCCAGCCAAGGACTTCTTCCCCAGGTAGGGCCTCCTACCCCATTGTTCCCAGCAGGGTCATAGGTGGTCGGAATGCAAAAGCAGGGGTCTCCAACACCAAGCCAGGGAAAGTGTGTTCATGTAGGGTCCTCCCATCTTCCCTGGAGCCTCAGGGGACCCAGGGGTGTGCAAGGAAGGACAGTGAGACTCCAAAACTTTATCAGATTACATTTGTTCACTGACACAGAACCAGAGTGATGGCATCGTTCACATTTATGGCATGTCTATTTCTCATTCTGGGAAGCACAGCAAACAAATTAATTGAATTTCACTGCATCACTGGCATGTAATAAACTCATCTGATTATTAGTCTCTCTCATAAGGACCCAGTCCCTAGAGACAAGATATGACAGAACTAATTCAACTTTTGTTAACCAAATAATGTTTTTCCAGCCTTTGGCTAGGCAATCAGGCATGAAAAGGAGGTTCCTTGGATGCCACAAATCCAGAAGATGCATAAAAGACCTCAGCTTTTCTATATATTTATTTTGCAATTCATAACTGGTTAAGTTAATCTCACTAGTTGGGAGGCTGACTTATTATTATTGGGGTTATGAGTACTCAGGGAAGCTTAGGAGAGCTCTATGCTTATTTGGAGGGACCCATAAACAAACTGAAGCCATAAACAGAGTACATGCTGACACTAAAACCTGTCCAAAGCTCTGAAATATCCTGAAGGGTCTGGCCAAAACGACAAGATGCAATGGCTTTTGAACCCAGACCTTCTGAGTCAGGATCTCAGGAAATAACCCAGAAAGCACTGTGTACTTCAACTCCATGTTGCTTATTATTCTCCTTCCCAAAGGAGATGCTGTTATATGTACATAGATTTGTAATATAGCAGTGAATTCCCCAAGAGGAAAAAAGGAAGGGGCATTAGGTCAAATTACAGTTTCCACCAGTCACAGTCCCACAGTCCTAGGCCTAATCTGGACTTTTTTTCACCAAAAGTTTTTCATTACAGTTATTAAAAAAGGGAACAGATACTCTTTATGAAAACATAAAAGAGAAAAGAATGGGACAGTAGAAGCAAATCAGAACTCCTGGGAGGCATTGCATTTGTCAGTGGTCTTAGCCAAAAATGTCATGCAGATTTATCCCCTTAGAAAAGAAGTAAATGTGCTAGCTCAATAAAACATTTTAAACAGAAATTGTGCAACCAGCCTTAAAGAAATGAAAAAAACCCCTAGCCTTTTGAGATTTCTGTGTCTGACAGAAAGCAGTAGCATTAAACCCCTCTTCCTCCATCCCTAAATCCACTCTTTACCACGCAACATTTCTCCAGCTAAGCAGCAATCCAAAAGTAACAGAGCTCACCATGGGCAGCATGACCTGGGAGCCAGGATACATGGGTTCATCTCCTGCCTCATGGAAAAGCTGGCTTGTGAAGACTGTGAGATCTCAGTTCCCTACACTGATGCATAATAGCAAAAGAGGGGAAGGACTGGGGGTCAGGATGCATCGGTTCTCTGCCAGGCCCTGGCGAGAAAGCAGCATGAAATGAGCAGGAAATATGTCTATGCTTGCAAACCACTTACAGCAGATGCTAAAATCACTGTGAAAGAAATATGCCGTGAGCACTGGAGCCTGCTCCCCACAGTGCCAGCAGTCCAGACTGAGGAGATGGAGAGGGCTGAGGGAGATGCTGATCATGTAAGATGACCACAAGGCCCTAAGATGGCTGTGACTGAGTCACAGATCCTCAGCACAGGATGGCCATTGTGGCACCCGAAAGCCATGAGTCTGCTGGGACTCATTGGTCCCAAACTGCAGATGCACTGCCGTCCTGCAGGCTCCAAACCAGAGTATCGAAGTCCCTGGAAAAGTGCGTGCACCACACGCCCTACTAGGAGTCCTGAGCCAAGCTCTGGGGGACAAGGAGGCAGATTCAGGTGAGCTGGGACTGCGGAGACAGGCTGGGGCAAGAGGGAGGGCCAGGGAGTCTCTCCACAGCACCGAAGCAAAGGGCAGGGGTGAAAAGCAGGATCTGTTATAGACCATCCAACCAGGATGAAGAGGCAGATGAACTATTCTCTAAGCAGCTGGGAGAAGTCTCACAATCGCTAGCCCTTGTTCTCACGGGGGACTTCAACTTACCAGACGTCTGCTGGAAATACACCATGGCAGAGAGGAAACAGTCCAGGAGGTTCCTGGAGTGTGTGGAAGACAACTTCCTGACACAGCTGGTGAGTGAGCCAACTAGGGAAGGCGCC
>NW_008794167.1:124140-142939 GCF_000699145.1 Aptenodytes forsteri | reverse complement strand
AATGAGTGGTTAACCATTGCAAGAGGCTGCCCAGGGAAGTGGTTGAGTCACCATCCCTGGAAGTATTTAAAAGACGTGTAGATGTGGTGCTTTAGGGATATGGTTTAGTGGTGGACTTGGCAGTGCTGAGGTAATGGTTGGACTTGATCTTAAAGGTCTTTTCCAACCTAGATGATTCTATGATTCTATGATTCTATCTGCTCACATCCAGGCCATCAATTAACCTTTTCTGGTCCTCATCACAAGTGCAACACTGTCTTCTAACTGCCCCCATGGAAGAAGGATTGTTTCCAAGGATCTTCGTCCCTGTTATCCAGACCTCCATCACCTCCTACCTCTCTACGGCCCCATGTTTGACTTTGGTGACAGCGACAAAGGACAAGTACTGCTGTCCCAGCAGCATCAGTATGGATGCTGCCTTCAGCACCTTTGCAGGAGTGGCTGGTAAGCAAGAGGAGGGCAAAGCTGTGGGTGGCACCTCTTGGGGTCTCCTGGGTGGGGAGGAGGGGCAGCATGAAAAAGCAACTCTCTTGGTTGGTAGAACAGAACTTAACAGTGGACCTAGGCAAATGGAGACCATGCCAACCACGGCTAAATGTCAGCTGGTATCTGCACCTTTACATCCTGTTGCTTGCTCCAGCATAGCTGAGTATCCTGTGGCTTGCGGAGCTCAATAGTGGGGTTTGTAAACCATGTGCTTGCATCTGTGTCTAGTCCCCCCACGCATAGTCTCTCTTCTGATTCATTCCAGATGTTTGTAGCACTGAGTCACAGTCGGTCAGCACAGAGGATGTACCTCCATCCAGCCCTGAGGTTTCACTACTGGTTTCAGCTGCAGTGCACTCTTTCTGAGGCTGCATGGCAAACCAGAAGCCAGGCAAGAGGCAAGCAAGAGGGGTGAAAAAGAGAGACGAGGAGCCTCTTGTTAATCCAAATTTGGAAGGACATGACGGTTCAAAGCAGGACCTGAATTGTCCCTCTGTTTGCTTATCTACTGGCCTGCTAGAGGGACTGGGCCAGAATCTGAACATATCTGTTTACCCAGAGGGATGAGCAGAGAAACTGAAATTATTTATCTAGCTGGCTAGGTGATGAAGGTCTGCAGAGATCAGTACTGAGCCTGAAATTGTCTGTCAGCCCATCTGTGCATCACCAGGACAAGGTCCCAGAGGAATCAGTACAGAATTCAAAATTACGTGTCTATTCATGCTTCAGCCTATTTACTTTCCCAGGCCTGAGACATGAAGCAGGTCAGCAGAAACATGAAGTACATCTCTCAGACTGGGGTCAGCCTGCTCTTGAGCAGTATAAAATGCTACAAATTGTCAGAGCATCACTGCAGTTTTTGGAGACTTTACGATTTACTAAGGAATTGCTGAAACATACTGTTTCAACAATGTCCAGGACCACTATGTATTAAAAAAAGGTAACACGTGGCCCCATTCCCTCAACTGTCTAAAGTGTTTGTCCATTTATACCCAGCCACCCCCTCCATCTGATCCTATCATTATTTCCTCATGTGTCTCCCTATCTGGATTGCACAGAGGGAGTGGGGAGGAAGGGGGATTGGGTGAGCTTTTTAGTGTAAAAAAGAGATCTTCTTTTCCCATGGGATCTTAGTGGCTAAATCCTGAGAGCCCTGTTTTCTGGGCTCCTCAACTACAAACACAGCACCTCACTTTCTTGCTGGAAGAGAGGACAGGAGTCCGGGGCCACAGCCCTGCAAGGGATGCGATGAACCGCTGTGAGCCTGTAGTTTTCTTAGTGCCTCTTTGTAAGATAAGGGTTTAAAGGTGCTCAGTGCACAAAATGTCTTATTGACCAGGTGCCTTACAATAGTAATTTGGCTGACAGGTGAAAAAGATGGATCAGGAGGATTTGTGAGTTGCTCACACGGGATGTGCTGATGGTCACCTCCGTCATTTTGTTGCCTTAGTTTCACTGCATTTCCAAAGTGGTGGGACATCTCTCTTCAAGGAGAGCTAAGGCTTATTGTAGTCACCCTCTATCAATCATGTCCAGAAAATAAAGCTGTATTTTTCTTGCAAAGTACTTATCGATGCCTATTTTCAACAATCTCAAGGAAAACTATGCATTCCTGCTCCCGTAAGTGTTTAAGCAGCAGATTGCTTGACAGTAAGCAGGGAATTTGTTCTCCCAACAAGGTCCCAGGGGCACTGAAGTGCGTAAGGAGCTGGCGATGCTCTTTCATGCTGGCCAAAAATGTTTCATCTAGTCAGTGCTGAAATCAAAAGCCATGATAATGTGTTGCTCTCCATGACAACTCTCTGCTCTCTCTCGGATCTCTGTGACAATGGGCTGCTCTTCTGGAGCCAGTCCCTAAAAATGTGGAATTATGCACACGCAGGGATATCGCTGAGATCAGGGCCAGAAAGGAGTGCAGGGCTTTAAGACACTTTTCTTTCTTATTGGAGAAAACTCTGATTGTGAGAAATGGTTGAGCCCTGGGCAGCATCGAGCAGCTGTTTCAAGGCAAATTCAAATGCAATTTAAGGAGAATAGAAATGACTTCAGGATGGTTCAGCTTTTGTAAGATTCACAATGAATCAAATCTTTGACAGCAGACAGCTGCAACATCTATTGATCAACGTTTTGAGCAAAAAAAATAGAAAGTCATGGCTTTATCGATTGGCCATTTATCATATGAAATGCGTTTTAAAGAAAGCAGAGGAGACAAGTGTAGCTTTAGTGCTCGTGTATGGGAAATGGATGCCTGTTTCTCTGATGAACCCCAGTACCTGCAGGCACAATGACTGGCAGCATGGCCAGCTGTGCCAACAGCTGGGCAGAGCGATTCCATCCATATTTCTGGAATGCAACATTTTGATTCCTCTTCCCTCTTCCCTCACCCCTGATGACTTTCTGCAGCAGTTGCTGTTTTTTCCCATTATGGTTCCATTGCATTAGTGCTTCCGAAGAGTTGTAATTTGGTTTCCTCACAGGCTCCCCCTGGTCCAGGCTTCCTCTGGTCCAGGATCCCCAGCCCGTGTGTGCTGTGCTCCTCCGAGAGATTCCCTGCTGCTCCTTTTGCAGAGGGGAAAAGAAGGTGCAGCAAAGCACCTGCAACCATGACAAAGACAACAGAAGCACAGGGCATGTTTCCAAGTAGGAACACGTCAGTTATTAACCAAAACATTTCAATTTTCAGCTGAAATGTTATCAGCATTCAAATTTGCACCCTTCTTTTATTCCCTGCTCCCTTCTTCCACACTCCCAGCTAGTACATCACCAATAAAACATTTAGGAATGAGAGTAAGAAGCATGGAAAACAATGAGGTGAATATGGAAAAGCAACACTGTTATTTTTGTTTAATATTAATATGCCACTGAGACCTGGAAACAAATTACTTCAGCCCCTGCCACAATAGGCATGGTACAAACAAAAAGTAAATGACTCTTATGTCATGAAGTGGCTCCTAGCAGCATGCAGAAGCCCTACCGTAGTGGAAGGGAATACATGCATATTCAAAGGCATTTACCAAAGTAATGAAGAAAAGAGAAGAAATACTTTCCTTTGACTTGGAATTCCCACTTCTGCTCAGCTGGGAATAGAGGCATAATTAATCAAAGTGCTTAAATAAGTTTCTCTCTGCCTTAATCAGAGCTGTGCAAATAAATCATTTTTCAGTTCAGTAGCTGAACCAAAATAATAATAATTGTAGAAATATTTTTAAGTTGTCTGAAATGAAACTTCAGGCTTCCTCAAATATTTTCAGTGAGCAGAAATATTTGATTTAACTGAAATGAGATGGTGACTCTTTACTTTAATTGCTCTTTATTTATTTTAAACACACAGAGCTAAATTTGTCCTTAAAAGGTTGTTTTGAAGGGAAAAATCAAAACAGATCTCTTAAAAGAAGTGTTCAAACTAACAGTTCTGGCTGCCCTATTTCTTTCCCCATTTTCTGGTTTAATCTTTTCACCAAATTCACACTTAATATTGCCACCCCTGACTGGCATCCCCTGGCAGCTGAACGAGCTTGTCCAAAACAACTGCCATCCAGCTGTGGCTGACATCTCCCTGAAACACTTTTGCAAAGGTATTCCAGAACTGGCTACAACCAGAAGCTGTGCAGAGCAAGGGGTAAAAGGGATAGGAAGAGAAACAGATTGACTTGGAGGGACTGCTTGAAACTGTGATGTGTTGTTCCTCCAGAGGTCTTTCCTTGCAGAGAAATCACCTCTACTGTTTTAACATGATGCCGAAATCATGTCACAAAAGTGCTTTCGCAAACTTCCTCTGTTTGTCTTCAGCTTATATTCACTGCATTTGGCAAAACAGCTATTACCAGGGCCAAGAAAAACTCAGAGGCAACCCCTCATTTGGCTGAAGCCAGCTCATGGCTATGGCCCTCGTGGAAAGTACAATCGTGGATGTACTGGGAGACGTGCTGGGTGTTGCCCATGGGCTCGTATCAGTATCGTGAGATGTAGCAATGGTTGTACAGTTGCCCAGCCCCTCTTGGCCCCCAAAATGTTCATTTTCGTTGTTTAACATGATTCATTTCTTCCTGCTCCTCTCACCCATCCTCTCTCCCCCCTGAGGGAGTCCATGGACTCAGAGGTCTGGCAGGGTCCTTGCCTCATCCAGCCTTGGTACCGAGGTTACTGACTCTGACAGAGCCACCCAGGGAGCCAGGCACCCATCGCAGCGGCTGCTCAGTACCCACAGCTGTTATACTTCTGCAAAAGCTGCAGAGGAGTGTTTTATCTGAGGTATTTGATCACATTTGCAAATACTAGGTCATGTTTTGCTGCCATATCCTGTGAAAGCTGTATCCTCACAAGGAGCAGGAGGCATCCTGGGATGCCTGGCTGGGCTGGGGGGCTGTTGGCTAGGGCTGGAGGCTGGGAGACATCACTGTTGCTGTTCCTTTGATGGAAAAGGCTCCAACAATCCCCTAGCATTCGCTTGCCTATGTAACCAGCCCTATTTTTAGTAATTGTGAGGCCCAGATTCACACTACTTAAACTCTAGATGCCTAACAAAGAGAAAGAGATCCTTCCAGACAGGCTGGGGGCTGGCTCAGACCTGAGTCTCCCTCTGCCATTCCCAGGCTCATCAGTGGGAAGAGCCGAGGGATGCTCTGCATTTCGTTTGCCTGTGCCCAGTGATTAAGCCCCTGAAGTGATAATGGGGTGGATCCATTAAAATTTAACACAGCAGTGGGTGTTAAATTTTGCGGTTCAAAGTGTCCAAGTTTGGAAATGAGCCCCCATGCACATGCCATTGGCAATGCAGGACTAACCCACAGCCACCCAGGGGTTAGAGAAATCGCCCCTAGAAAAAGTCCACAGCCCAAACATTGTACAGCAGCTCTGTACACCAGAAAAAGCTCCCAATACAACTGCCAATTCACCACACCCACAGGAATCACGCCTACTTTATTTGGCAGCACCAAGTCAATTTAAGCATAGTACCTTTTATTAAAGCAATTGATGTATTCAGTGTGAAACGAGCTGCTTTTCGGGCACACACACCTGTCTTTGGGTCTGGGATATACGTGCGAGCTGCAGCGCTAAATACAAACTGAGAACAACTGCTCAGGGTTTAATTTGATTAATTAACTTGGTGACACTTTGGGTGAGAAAAGGTAGTTGGTACCCAGTAAGTGGGGGAGGGACATTTTTAGCATGAAGAGAGGTAAAAAAGTCATTCAGTCCTCTGGGAAAGAGAGAGGGAGAGAGAAAACAAGAGCGGTAGGTAATTTACTGCTGGTGGAACAAGAAGCTGTTAGCTGAGAGGAGGGGATAAGAATTATAAAGTGCCATAAAACGAATATCTCTATAGAGCCCATGATGTTTAGTGTCCAGAGTTATGAATTTCAGTTCCCTGGCTTGTTTTTTGCTGCTCCTATTTTAGACGTGAAGAAGGACCTGGGAGCTCTAAAGCTTGTCCCTTTTATCCACCTCTGTGAATTGCTCCCATAAAAAATATTACCTCTCCTGACAAATCTTGCCTCCAGCACCTCCTCGGAGCCCAGCTACTCCCAGCACAGCAGTGCAGAGCTCAGGGCTCGATCCTGCCCTGGCTCACGCAGCAACCCAGCACACGGTGAGCATAAAATGCTTCCAGTGCAGAAGGAGATGGACTGCCCTGCCTTATCCCTCCCCGTGCCCTGCTGCAGATGACGGGCCATAAAGCCAGATGCACAGCCTGCTGCTGTCTCCTTGTAGGACTAAACCCAGTCTCTCCTGCAAAATGCAGCAGCTCCCTTTTACTTCGTAGGTCAGCGAGTTTATATCTGCCGGTCTACAAGACTGATGCGCTTAAACCAGCAGAAACTGGTGGCCATATAAACTCAAGCCTTCAGGCATCCACCTGCCCCTTTTGTCCCAGGGACTTTTCAAACTGAACTTCTAGTGGGAGAACTGTTTTTCTCCCATCTAGAGCATCCCTGCAGCCAAGCCCTGGCCCTCTGGCTCATCTTGGAGGAGAGGAAAGCTGCAGCACGCATGGGAACCACCCCCTGAGCGCACACAACAGAAGAGGACTTCTCTTTGGATGAGGAAGGCTTTTCCCACCTCCTTCCCACCATATGGCCTCGCGCAAGAGCCAAGAGCAGCACTTACCCGTTGGCGGCACAGCCTAAGGGATCTGCCACAGCAGGGAAAAAAGCATTCACATCCCTTTCCCAGCCTGCCCTTGGCCTGTCTCCAGCTTGCTCAGAGTGACTCACTTTCTGTGAGTTACTGGCAAAAATGGTACAAAGTCAAAGCAGAAAATATCCTATATGAAGCAATTATAACAGAGGGAGGGAGGTGTGGGTTGGTTTGGTTTTTTCTTTTCCAGAGAGAATGAGAAAGACTGCAAGTAAAAAAGTCTGGTGCTTGATGGCAGGTGAAACCATCAGCCCTTATTAAACTGCTGACAAGAACAGAGATCTGCTGCCTTCTGCGGGTCTGCAACTTAGCACCAAGCCCATGCTGACCTTGCAGTGCCTTATCTGGGTATCTCTGGCTCACTGCATGAAATCCCTTTCTCCCAAGACCTTTCCTCAATGAGAAAGGTGACTTCCAGGATGCTTTGGGGCTCGGAGTCGGGCTGTCCCTCGGCGCTGCCTTTCATCACTCTACCTTGGCGGGAGCTCTACTGAAGGACATTGGCTGACAAACAAGCTGCAGAGACTTTCATGAAGTTACTACCCTCAGGAGCTGAAACCCCAGAAGTCAGCTCTCCAAAATTCAATTAGCTGAAAAACAGGAGTTTGAAAGACAGAACAAATGTTGGTATCTTCTCATTCTCCTTAGGGCTTTTTTGTCAAACCACTGCCTGCAGCCAAACAAGCTAGAAGTGTAATGCCGAAAAGAAGTAAAATCCACGGCTCTCAGTCAACTGTATGACTCCTTGAGCTCAGACTAACAGGCAGGATTATCACTGCAGTCACTGGAGCCTGCCACAGGTAGGATCAGGGAGGTAACAAAGCGCAAGCTGGTTTTTCACCAGTGGGGCAAGGGGGTTCTCCAAGTCAGAGATGGTAGGTAAGGACAGGGGCAGAGCCTTTGTAGCACTTGACCATCTAGCTGAGGGGCTTGTTGCAAACAGCAGCAACAACCAGTTGTGAGCACGTCTCCACTCCTGCCTAATGTAGCCTGGAGGTCAACATGCATTATATCTCTCCTTCCTAGGAGGCAGGAGGTGCTTATGGCCAGTTTGACAGGCTGCAAAAGTTGATCTGCAAGTGATTCAAACCATCAGCTCAGGTGGTGTCCTGGTGCATGCTGTTGTCAGCCTGTAAACATGGCCCAGGTTTTCTATGCTGCTTTTCGTCACAACAGAGTTTTCAAGCATGCTGGCCTGTGGGGTTTTCCACATATTAGAAAGAAGCTGACACATCACATGGAGATGTCACTGTACATTTCAAAAAAGTTCATTTTCTCCTGGAAGCTGCAGTTTCCCCACCGACCTTGTCTCAGGGATCCACTAAAGGCAGCTGGGTGTGGGGCAGGGATCCTGATTGAAGATAAGGTGTGTCCAATGCATTTGGAGCACCTCCAGATTAGGTTTTTGGGACTGGGAACAAAATTTTGTGTTCTCAAACAAAATATTTGAGGTCTCATAATTAAATATCATGTCAGGATCCTACTCTTACATAGCAAAACCATGACACAGGACTTCTTTATGGGACTGGATATTCTTGCCTGTTTGCTAAGCTGAGATACACTGAGTCCCAGCCTACAGCAAGACTGTTTCCAGTTCAGGCATCTTCATCAGGCAGTCCTGGGCCTGTCCCCTGAGTGATGGTCCCTGTTCCCTGGAGGTGAGAGCCTTTCTTGTATGAAGGAGAGGAAAGCAGAGATTGGATCCATGGCAACAGGAGTGAAGGTCCCAAAGCCCCTGAGAGATGGGTGGAGGGACAGAAGCCCAGCCCTTGCACAGCCCAGGTTGTGCCTGGAGACCACTGGGACCTGCAGAGGGTGAAGGACACCAGACCAGATTTAGGGGAAGGAAGGTTTGTTGAGGATGAGGAAGGATGCTACAGTAGTTAGCTAAGAAACAGAATCTCAGAAAAATGGAAATATCAGGCTCCAGGAGGCCCCAAGAAATGGTCTACTCCTTCCCCCTGCTCTGAGGGAAAATCCAATCTATCTGGACCATCCCATGAGAACTTTGTCCTGCCAGCTCCATTGAAGTGCCCTGGGACCTCCTCTTTCGATGAATTCTCATGCCCCCATATACTCTGTCTGGCTTAAATACCCCGATACGCTTTCTTCCAGTCTACCCTCAGTAGACATGGAGAAAAGTCACTGCCTCCTACACCCTGAAAGAGTCTTAGGACTCTAGAAACCTCAACTCACTTTCCCAGTCACTGATTTGGGGTTGAAGTGTTTTGGGGGTCTTCCTTCCAACTTCAGATGTGACAAGAACAACACCACACACCCTTAAGAAAATGAAGATTTAAGTAAGTGAATGAAATTCTTAGTTCTCACAAGTGTCCTCTGATATCTATGGAGGCACACTGGGCCTGATTCTCATTCACACGAGGAGCTCTTTATGCTGCTGCAGTAAAATAATTGCTATCTAGGTTTTGTTGTAAATCCAAATTAGGCTCCTAATGTTGCTGCTGGGGAAAGGATTAAATTTATCACAAGCAGTAGGTGTACAATATTTTGTATTCCCCAAGCAAATCCTTCCACAGCAGAATGAAAGACTAGCCATTGTGTCTATGATCCAAATGGAAGGGCTTTTTTCCTTCATGTTAGGCAAACTAGCAAAAAAAAAAAAAAATTTGGACCCCTTTCCAACTTTCCTGTATTGACAGATGATTTACAATTTCTTTTCCTGGGGAAAAGATGCCAAAACAAACCAAACAAAAAGTAGTAAAAATAATTACCAAGGCTTCCCATGGGTCCAGAGTCTTACTTATTCATTACACTGACAAATAACAATGCTGAAGGAAGTCTACATGGAACACGAAGTCAGTAAAATGTCCAACAAATCTCGGTCCTGTGTTCAGGCAGGGAGGAGACACGCCAAAGGCACTCACGCTGGAGGAATGGAAGAAGGTAAGGGTAAAGGTTTTCAGCTTTCTTTCTGAGGCTAAAGCTCAATGGGAAGTCATCACTGACATGATGATGGACTCTCCAGGTTTTCACTCACCTAGGCTTGAGCAGTGGCCAAGCTACTGCACTTTTCTGCTTGGCAAGGTTGGTGACCGCTGAGAAGCACTGGAAAGACTGCAGTGGACGTTTGCAAGAGGAGCCACCAGCAAGACATGGCTGTGCCATGTAGGATATCATCAGATCTGAGGGGCTCTTTGGGCACCGAACACCTGCCTTCAGCCTCCACCTAAACCATGACTGTGGACTCACTGTCTACCAAGGAGGCAAGCACTGTCTTGAGGATGGCTCCAGAAGCACCCTCAGTAAGAACACAGACAAATATATTTACAAGGAAACAGTGAACTCAGGAGAGCTAAGCTGGGATAGCTTAGGTAATTTCTAAAAGGCAAAGGTCTCCCTTCCCCTTTGTTGCCCTCTTACTTTAATGCACAACTTTTATTCAGCAAGGATAACTGAGCGTGGTGTGAGGACACCATGGTTGGACATGCTTGGAGGCCGCTCAGCTCTGCATCCCCATCAGGCCAACCCCCCAAGTGTATCTGCTCTCCGAAGGATTGAGACTATATGCATGATTTGCAAGGATATCTATTTGGCCAGCTGCTTGGTGACCTGCTAACAGGTCTGGTGACAAGGTCCAGCCTGCTCTTCACTGAGTCCTCAGCCCCTCTGTACCCATGCAGAGCTCACAGCCCAGCTTGGTTCCCTCCCTCCCTCCTTCTCTCGCATCTAAGCAAGTCAAAATAACTTGTTAGCAGTCCAATTGCATTCCACTGCTTATCATTTATTCATTCTGATTTCTGAACCAGACATAACAAATACACCCACCATTAGCTCTGAATACCCCCTCCCAGGATGTAGAGCACACTGTAATCAATAAATATGCAGAGCCTTCCACTGCCAGAGGCTGGTAAAAGCCACATTCACTTCCCTTCAACTCACTCAGTTCTACTACAGTTCATCCCTCTCTTAAAACACCCAGGCTATTGGGAGGGAGGTGTGCTAGAAGGCTCTTCTATGCAAAAGATGGGCTAAATGTTTTTTTTCTTTTTTTTTTCTTTTTTTCTTCGTCTTGCTTCTGAGTTTGATCCTGCACATATCGAAGTCAAAGCAAACATTGCCACAGGGGTTAAGACCAGCTCTGAGGGTAAAGGGTGAAAATCACACTCCAGAAACCAGTCCATGCTCCAGTTTTGGAAAGCTAGGCTCTATTTGAGAGCAGTAGCTCAAAGGTATCTGGCTATCACTCTGAGAAACCACCTGTAGTGCAAGCCTAGAGTGAAAGTAATGTGCTCTTCAGTACATGGGGCTATTGCTGTAATGCAAAGAGCCACATGCTTAATGCACTTACTTATCCATGAACTCAGACAGCTCACAAGCTTCACAGCAGAACTACCCCTACTGTTTTGCTATCAAACCTGGGAAACAGCAGTTATACATGAAATAACACAAACTGACAATCCCAGAAATCCAGCCGGCAGCATTTATAACATACATAGTGATCATCAGCTGCAACGTACTACCCAATGGAAATCCCTAGCTATGCTAATAGAAAGCAATTAGAAAACAAAGCAAAACCCAGATAAACAACAAATAAAACACACAAGCAGAAAAAGGAAAAACCACCAGAATAATTGCTGCTTTTCAAAACTGACACTGCAATTGCAGAGGTGTTCTCCACTCTGTTACTGGATTTATGCTCTGGAAGAACTGAGCGGTTTAGCTGGTTTCACCCCTGAGTTGAGGGAAAATCAGAATCAAGCCAAATTCTGAGAGCCTGGACAACTGACTTGGGCTGGAACAACTGTTCTCCTGCTCAGTTTGTCTAACTTGGTACTGGGTGTTACACAGCTAAAGGCAATGAGCAAAGCATTATTGTTTGCCATTGCAGAGTTAGGGTCTGAGAAATACGCCATCTGATTCATGTAGACTGCACTCAGCTTCAGTTTGAGCTTCAGTGGTTATTAGAGTCAGATGAGTGCTAGAAACTAATTTATATCATCACTATAAGATGCACCTGGGCTTGGACAACCACTTCATCTTCTGTTTTTCTGGCAGAAGCCAATTTTGGGATAAGGCAAAAGCATTTATATTCAATCCAAAGGGCTTTTAGACTTAAAGCTCAGGTCACTGGAGATATCTATAGATCTGTGGGTGTTTGTTCACTTGTACCATAGTTGTGGTTGCCAGTAAAAGCCAAGAAACAGAACAAGCTCTGAAAGAGGGAGCTTTCAGAAATGTCAAAGCAGGTTTCATTTTCAGAAAGAATTCAGTATCTTTACAAATGTCTAGCAGAGAACAAAGCAAGAAAAATGAGAACCCTGCTTCAAATCATGAACAAACATGTGAATTACAGATTCCCTGATCATTTTTATCTACCCATTCATCCATCTATCCATCCCCTCCCCGAGGAGTTCTGTACTGTGGTAGGAGTCCTCAGATGTGTCAGGAGTACCAGGTGACAGCTGAGCACTGCATTAATATCCTCCCGTATCACCAAGTGAGTTGCAGGAGTTTGGAGGGGAGGGAGCAAAGTTTTTAGCCTTTCAATATGCAGCTAGTGTGCGCTACCATGTGCAGAACAAAGCTCATCCACAGAGATTCACACCACGATTAATTCATATGCAGATAAGCCTGCTTCACATAGCTCCTTTGGCAGAGAGCATGCGAGGTGGGAGGCTCCCGTATAAGTCAGCCCACGTATAATTATTAATGGTATTGTTAAAACTTTTGTGGTGTTGTCTGTCTGATGAAGACAGTCAGGTCATTCATGCAAATGCTAACAGCTTTCATTACCGGCACTGTCATTTTGCAATGTTGAGAAGAAAAGGAAGAGAAGGAACCTCACACCCCCGAACCTCCTTTGTCTCAGGTCTTGCCCAAAGCTGTTTGGCACTTTGAAGTGAGGAGGCACTTGCTGAAATAAATTTGGGAGAGGTTGTCTCAAATGCTGCAATACAGACTGTCTTCTGAGTCTTACCATCTTTATGCTCCTGGGAGCCCCTAGGGCTACGTCTTCACTGTAAATAAGCAGGGGCCATGCCCAAAGTGTAAGTGGCACTGCGCAGTCCCTGTCCGTACTGCTAAATTCCCTTTTCCTCCCTCATGCTGCCGCTTGGGAATACGTCAAAGCCATGACAGGGAAAGTGCTAATGCTGATGAACAGAGCTTGAGTCTCTGTTCTAGCCTTATTCATTTAGACTTAACTGATATCTCCATCCCATCATGCTGGACTTGCCTTCCCAGCTAGAGGAGGGGAGCCAGGCCACATGTTCAGCCTCCTAAATTTCAAGCCCGTTACCTTAAGTTCAAGCCTGTTAGTGATGCAGGCAGTGTTAGCAAGGTGCTAGGAGTGCCGCATACCTGCAGCCTATCTGGGGAGAAAGGACATGGAAATCAACCTGGCAGGAGGAGAAGGTATTCCTCCTGCTCCTCCTGTTCCTGTTTCTGTTCCTCCCCTTCCTCGTGTTCCTTATTTTCTTGTTCCCCTTCCATCTCCTCCTCCAGCCCTGTTTCCCAAACACCTCCTCTCCCAACTGCAACCTTTTACACACAGACCTTCAGAAATGTTTTATATAAAATTAATGTGTTGGGCAAGTATAGTTCTATATTTGGCCCATCTATACCCTCTCATGAACACCAAATGTCGGCACTGTCGGAGGCAGGGTACAGAGCTTGATGGTTTGTGTTGAGCCCATACAGCTGGTTGTTCTCGTTTTTCATGGAGGAGCACCTGGAGGTCGAATTTCCTCAGTCTGCTCCTTCCCCGCCTCCATACAGCCTCTCTGTCAGCCACACCAATATGGGAACCTGTGGAGGAGGGCATCCAGAGGTTTGGGGGCACAGAGCTCAGCGCACTTTTTCAGCCCCAGGGTTGCTTCAATAGAAAGCCAAAACAGTTTAAGAACTTTGGTCCAAATTGATAGTATTAAAAAGCTGGCAAAACTATCTCAGAAAGCCTGTGCCTTTCTTTATGGTGGGGATCCTAGAGCTCTGCCTTGCCACAGTCACGAAAAGTTCTTTTCCCCAACAGCTCTTGTTCTAATTATACTACAGATAGCTTTCGGCTGGGATCTTTTAGCTGTTTCCGTGCCAGACCCCAAGTGAAAGTGTGTTTGCATCTACATTTTTGCTTCTTCTTCACCAGACAGGTATATGTATTGTGATAGGGGATGGGAAAGTGGACTCCTGTCAACCTGTATTCAGTCTGACTATACGCAGGTCAGTTCCCCTTCACTGTCAACCTGTATTCAGTCTGACTATACGCAGGTCAGTTCCCCTCCACTGCCTCCATCCAGAATACTGAGAGCAGGGTCTGTTCCCTCTATATCTGTAGTGCTCCTCGCACCAAGAAGCCTTCATCTCATTTGGGGGCTGAATGATTAGTGGCTGCCTACAGGGTACCAAAACCTGGACCCAGTAATGAAATGAAAATGTTAATTAGGATTTCCTAACAAGGGAAAAGACAGACTCAAAGGAACTGAACATAAAAAGAAAATAACAAAAGCTCTGTCAAAATGTACTACGCTAATTTTAGCATTTCTTTATTTTCCAGGGATGATAACATTGCATTAATATAGTGTCTTCCACATATTAATCAATTAAGCCTTCCACTACCAGCTGGGAGTTTTATCGCCATTCTACAGATGTGAAAAGCAACGTCTTGGCCAGAGAATACCTCCCCAACCAGGGACAGAGCCCAGGTTTTGGAAAGTCCACATCCTAAGGTTTCCCCACCCTGGTGTCCTTCCCTTTCTTCCACCCCCAGTCAAAGAAATATTATAATGCAAGACAATGAACCCAAACAGCATTACTGCAGTAACCTCCCAGAAGAGTTACCAGGGGACCGAACAGGCTGGGGACCTTCCTGAATGTCCACTATCATAGAATCATAGAATCATTTAGGTTGGAAAAGACGCTTAAAATCATCAACTCCAACCGTAAACCTAACACTGCCAAGTCCACCACTAAACCATGTCCCTAAGTGCCACATCTACACGTCTTTTAAATACCTCCAGGGATGGTGACTCAACCACTTCCCTGGGAAGCCTGTTCCAATGTTTGACAACCCTTTTGGTGAGGAATTTTTTCCTAATATCCAATCTAAACTCACCAGTATCCCAAGCATGTCTTGTTGTGTGCTGTCGATACAGCCCTCCAGCCCTCTTGTTAGGATGGGATGGTGTCCTGCTTCCCTCCCAGGCTGTATGTAGCTCAGTGCCTTTTCTCCTCCTGCTCCTACAATGTAAAGACTTCCTTGGCCTGCTCTGTAGGTGGGTGATGTGTTGCAGAGGGAGGATGAGGCCAGGATGTGGTCAGGCATGGAGGTACCAAACTCCTGCCAACAGAAGGACCAGGAGATCCTGGTCCAGTGCCCGTCTCTCTGAGAGCCAGGGAGCTCTCACTTGCACTTCTGCCCTCTAACACCAAGCTTAGAAATCATGCTCCATCCATATTTCATGTTTTATTGCTTACACTGTTGCGGCCTGTTGATGCTGCTTTCACATCTGCCCTGGGTGCCAGCCCAATGTTATCTTACCATCAAGGCTCAAAAGCATGCTCCTCTATGCCACAGTGGCCCATCCACACTTCTATAGGATGGCTCAATATAGACAACCTCCCAAATGAATTAAGCAGAAAGAAAACAATATAATCAATCAGTATTAATGAGCACAGCCCGACTGTTTACAAGCTGTTTCTATGTTTCAGCCACTGCCTTTGATCTCCTATGCAGATGAGTGCTGGCACTACGTCAAAATGCAAACTATATCCTGCTCACTGGGGCTCAGTGCTATGTCCCTCTGCTGACAGTGGATCGAGCAAAATGAGTGCATGACTTCAACTTGCTGATTTATTGCACAGCACTGGCCAGTGGTGGCTGGCTGGGAGTAAACGCATTTCCAAGGTGAAGATCTGATCTCAAGACCAAAATGTTGATAAAACAAAAGCCAATCCAGCATGGCTATTTTTTTGCGCAAGGAGTGGACAAGGGGGACAGATGACTGTACAACTATGAAATGAAGGCTAGGTTTCTCAAAAAGCTGGGAACCTAACGACAACGTATGTTGTTATTGCAGTACTTAATACATGGCTGGAGTCCTCAAAGCACATAGGAAACCTCTGGCAAGTGAAGTCTTGGGATTCACCTGCTGTAGCTGCAATGTGGTCACTAAAACTGGCTGGAAAGAGGTGGTGAGAAAGAGCTAATGCAAAATAGTCAACTCTCAAAAAAATGGAGGGCTGAACACATCGCATTTGGTAGTAGCTTTCTGATGGGTAAAAATGAATATTTTAAAGGGGGAGTAGGATACTCGCAGGAATGATTTCAGAATTATTTTGAACAACGCTAGAGCTTTTTCTTTGTGTCAGGGATTGTCTGTGTTTGTACAATGCCTAAAGCTGCTTCTCTCTTCTGGCCCCAGCCATTATGGTAATAATGAGAATAACAACAGCAGCAGCCATGCTGTGTATGCTAATGACCATGTACTCAAGCGAGAACAGGTTACATATTGCTGGGAAAGATGAAGAGAAAAAACCAGCAAGGTTAAGATATGACAGGAACATTTAATGATAACTATATAAACAGCAGAGAACTGACAGGCCAAAACTTTGGTGAAGAAGCATAATCCAGCTGGAGGGATATATTAGAAAGACAACAAATGAGGTACATAGTGAAGAACTGTTGGAAAAAGAGAATGTCATAAGAACTTGTATTTTTTTCTTTTCTTTTTTTCCTTAATTCTTAAGGACAAGGTGGAAAACCATTAATAACTTCTCAAAGGAAGGATGGAGAGGTTTTTTTATTGGTACCACAAGAAACAGGCTGTGAACATGAGATTCTTTAGGGCAAAGATGATTGGCAGAGTGTGAGATACGTGAGCAGGCCATACTGACAAAACTGATGTACTCGGGATGCTCTGCAAGAAATAAGGACCAGAAATAAAAGAGAAGCTGTAGGATCACAAGTAAATTAAATGAAAATAAAAGCCAAACTGTAAGATGGGATGTTTCATTTGTCACTGTTCATGAGGTGTATACGAGGCCCCCACATAAAAGAAAGGTTTTGGTAAAAGGCAGGATGCTGCCTGACCCTGGGCTTTTCTTTGCCTTTTGAAGAACCTGTTCCATGGGGCACACGGGATTGTAAGAAACAATGGGCAAATCTGAACAATTTTAGCAGGTGCAAGGATGTCCATAAAGGCAAGACTGTAGTGTCCTGGGATTTTGTGCTGGGGAGTCAAAACATTGTGTAAATTGGAATTTGGCTTTATTGGAAGACCACAGGTCCTTCAAAATACAAGACTGATGGACAGGGGGGACATCTGACGTTGAGGAAAGCAGTAGCACTTTCAGGGCATTGTTGTCTTGGTGTAAGTTAGCTGTGTCTTAGCCATTGTGTTTCCTCTGAGGATCTGGATGCTGAAGACAAGGGAGTTAGAAATCAGCAAAAGACATCAGAGCAGCAGGAGGAAGCAAAGCAATTTCTTAATTAATTTTTGGTCCTTCTTTCTAATGCTCAAACTTTATCTCTTCTTGGCTCAACTTCTCAAAACCAAGTGTCATCCAGTGTGCAGTGTTACAGACAAAACGTGCTTATCATGCTGGGTACCTCCCTGTTTTGGAAGGCTTCTTCCTTCATAACATATCAAAGATCAAGCCAAGAACTTGTAGAACTAAAACATATGGGGTGACAGCTGAGGCTGAAGAGGCCAAGTCTCAGCACTGGAAGGATGAGACAGTTTATATTCTCTGCAGATTGGTGCAGAAGAGGGGTGTAGTGGGCCCTCACTAGTGAATAGCGCAGGAGCAGGACAGCTGAGAAAAGCCCTGCTGAAAGTGGAGAGGCAGAGAGAAGCAAGGGAGCAAAGCAGAGATGTGCAGTCTGATCCACTATTCTCAATATCTTCTCCCACAGTAGACTGAGTTGGTTCATCATCTTGGGTGGAAAAAAAAAAAGCCAAACACCCGAGCAAAAACTTGTACACCTCTCTCCCCAGCTAGAGCAGAGCGTGCAAATTTGAGCTCACTGCCCTGCTCCCAGACCCTGGTACAGACCCCACCACCCTTACTTGGGGCTGAAGCAGACTGAAGTACACTAATCCAGGTCATGGAGAAAGCAATGCAGATGTATCCATGTACCTCTCCTGTATTTTCAGACAACCATACTATTCAGAGTAACTTCCACTCTGCATTGTGAGTGTTAATAGCTAGTGCACCATTAGTGCCAGTAAACATATATTGTAAGGATTACTTTCCCATGTTATCATTTCTTTCCAGTTGACATCGAATTTCCTTTGCCATTTTGCAAACCACTTACTCAAGGGACCCTTCTGCCACTTTTCACTTAATCGCAATCACCATCCTAGGTGATTCTGTATCATCTGCAGTCTTGGCAATTCCCCTACTCGTGTTCTTCCTCATGTCCCTTATGAATATGATGGGTAGCACAGGTCAACGAGAAGAAGGGGAGACATCTTCAGTAATCTCCTTGCACTGTGAAAACAGACCCTCACTCCCTACCTTGAGCTGGTTGTGAATCTGTAACATGCTTGACCCAGTTTTTCCCTGATGGGTTTTATGAGGGATCTTTGTAGAGGGACCTTGCCTACTACATTTTTTAAGAAACATAGACTGGGTAAGACTCCCTGTTATCCAGAGTCCTCCCAAGAACACAAATATATTTGACATGATGCTTTGTCGGCTTTTCTCTGACACATCCCACTTGTTCTTCTGTTTACTACTTCCACTCTGCACTATAGCAAATATGTTTTGCCCCTTACTCTGGGATGAGGCTGGTTCATGCAGTCAGAGTACATCGGAGTGAATAGTTCAGTACTTTCAGTATATTTTGAACTTTTGGGTGCAGGTGGTTCTGGTGATATCATAAATAAATAATAAAAATAGAGTAATAAAATCATGTTTTCAATGTATTCAGAAATATCCAATACGGGCCACTGAATTTTGACTGGTTCTTTCTTTGGGTATAAAAAATGGTGCTGGATTTTCTTATTGTCTCAGATGATGTCAGTGACCAGCTCAGCAGGGCTGATAAGGTGTTGTGGCAACAACAGCTGGCAACTGAGCACCACACAGCCACTTGCTTACTCCCCCCCTGACCCCGGTGGGATGGGGGAGAGAATTGGAAGAGTAAAAGTGAGAAAACTCATGGGTTGAGATAAGAACAGTTCAATAATTGAAATTAAAAAAAAAAAAAAAA
>NW_008794167.1:113352-122365 GCF_000699145.1 Aptenodytes forsteri | reverse complement strand
CCCCCCCGGCCAGCTTTCCCCAGTTTATATACTGAGCATGACGTCATATGGTACGGAATATCCTTTTGGCCAGTTTGGGTCAGCTGTCCTGGCTTTGCTCCCCTCCCAGCTTCTTGTGCACCTCCAGCCTTCTCAGTCGGTAGAGCATGGGAAGCTGAAAAGTCCTTGACTGGTGTAAGCACTGCTTAGCAACAACTAAAACATTGGTGTTTTATCAACATTATTCTCATACTAAATCCAAAACACAGCACTGTACCAGCTACTAGGAAGAAAATTAACTCTATCCCAGCCGAAGCCAGGACATAGGGTCAGTTTATTCATGCAAGCAGCCTCTCAGCTAGGTCACCCCAGTCACACACCTCCAGAGTGGGTCACCTCACTCAGCTGAAATAACCCTTGGTTGTCTCCCCGTGACTCAGGTCAGGTAGGGGAATCAATTAGATGCCCCAGCCACTGTGTGAGCGAGTTGCATCCATCAGGGACCTCAGGGTTTTGTTCCAGTTGGGCACATCTGTTTTCTCCTGCCATTAGTCATGTCGAGCACGCACCCCACTCATGCACTGGTGGCCTGCTGATGTACAGGGTGGACTGGGCACGTACCAGGAGTGTTGCACACAGGCTACTTTTCCTTGCAGATCTTTTGTCTAAAATATAAAAAAAAAAAGAAAAGTAAATGACCTCTTCATACTCAATGAAAATAGTTGATCTATAAAAATGTGCAGGGACTATTTCAGAGGACACTGCTTACCCCAAGGCACTGGCTCACTTCAGACACCAGCTTTGTTCTCATGGGCTCCCTGCTCAGCCGAAGCCTTCAGTGGGCAGCTGCCACTCAGGTTGGACACTCGGTCACTCACTTCAACCTCACCCACCACCTCTGTGCCTCACCTGCCAGCCATGCCAGTGCCTGCCGCTGCCTCGGCCGGTGGCTCAGCTCAGCTTGGTCTGCCGGACGGGTGCCGCAGCCAGCCAGCGCCGGCAGTCACAGCACCCTCTCCAGCTGTCCTGGTCACTCCTGTCAGTCAGGTAGCTCTTGCTCCAGGCATCTACCTGGGGCGGTTGCTGCTGGAGGCAATGCCAGCCAGGTCCTGCAGCTAAGTACAAACTCCACTGTCTTTGTGGAAAGCATGCAAAAGGCATCCTTTGGAGACATTTTTATTCCAGATGCTTTCTTTTGTCTGTTTAGCTTTTCAAAATACTGTTAATCCTTAATACTAAAATAACTGATAGTGTCTGTCTAAAAAAACTGAAAGGAACAGTTCATAGGTATAAGCTAATGGTTTTCCTTCCTCCTCCTCCAAGTCTCTCCAAAGGCTGGGAGGACCAGGAATCAGAGCACAGCTGGAAGAGCCTTCCTAGGCTGGTACTGAGGGAGTCAAGCCAAACCCACCTTGGTACCTGGAGGATAATTCACAGCAGGTTTTGGGCTGCACAGAAGTTGCTGTCCCCATGCCTGCAGGGCCTGAAGAGACATCCTGGTTTCTCCTCAGTGGACTGCTACACACAGACAGACATGGCTCAGCCAGATCTCTGACACGATCCCTGGGGAGCAGAAGGCATCACCAGATCGTCCAGTCAGTACAACCTAGTTGTTTTAAATATTAGCTCTTTTTATGCGGGGGTCCCTGTCACTTCTAAGCAACACTTTTTTGCACAAGGGTAATCACCTCCCAAAGAAGTGCTGAAGACTCTGCTGTCCCTTAACCCTCAGACACGAGCTGGAGACCAAGAGAGCTGAAAGAATGAGCCCCACAAAGAGCAAATGTTACAAGGAACTGATTTGGAAATCACTGAAAATATTGATTGCTGAATACAGCATATGATGTAAAAAAAAAAAGTAACACAAATATGGGGGGGAGTTTTCATCTTGTCAAAAAATGACTTTTCTGCCTAGTGAAAAGTTTCAACAGATACGTTTTGCCGAGCCCTGCTTCCCATACTGACACAACTCAGAAAATACTGCCTGACATGGGTAAGACTCGCTCCCAATGCTCCTTATTTAGAGTGTTGCTTCTTAACCAGATTTACAACTGCAGTCCCATGAAGCTAACCCTTAATCTAATGATGCACTGAAGAAAGAAACTCTTCAGTGCTTAAAGAACACAGAGTGGGGATGAAAGAAAGAAGAAATAACAGTTCCAATCTTGATCTCACTGCTTTTTAGACCCTGAAGGTACCCATGTGGGTAACGTATGATTTTTAAACAATTGTCTTTTCTGCTCTTGTGACTGCTTCCACTGCTCCGTCAGGCTTCCTGATAACAACCCAAATGGTAATGGGATCATGCAGGAGAGAGTTTCTCTTGCTTTCCTGGAGGCAGTAAGGCAGAACAGACTCATCATCTGCCTCAAATCCTAATAGAGCAAGGCTGAAAAGGGGCCCAGAAGCACTCTTCAGCTAGCTGCACTATTCACAAGAGGGTTGGGGAGTGCACATCAACACACGTAGATCATGTCCAGTCATCAAGTCTTCCCACTGCACTCACAAGGCATGTCTCAGTATGTGCAAGAAGCAGAAGCTCCCATTTTTGTTTCTAGGCAGATTTACTATGCCAGCCTAGCCCATCTTCTCCCCTTTTGTAAGAGATTTGGTGGCAATACAGAGCTGAGATTGATGGTCTGCTTAAGCATGCAGCCAGCACCAGTCTCAATTACTGAAATGAGTTAATGAGAAAAGTTTAAGAAGCCTCCTTATGTTCCACAGCATCTCCCAAACAGCCAAACCTCTCTCACCAAGAGAAAATGAGTTGGCCCTTCCTCTTCTCCCTGTAGATAGTGTCATCAGATTGCAACTTCCCAGTTAGGCTCCCCTTAGAGAAAACAGCCAATTACAAATGGAAAGTGTGCCAGGGAACTTCAAACTCCAGTCCTGATACATGGCACAAATTAAAGGCAATCTCACATCACCAGCAGGAAACATTTGTTCTTTGAAGTGACCCTCAGTGTACAGGCAGGCTAATAATGGCAAAAGGCAGATGGGCAGGTCAGCAGCAAAACTTCCTCTGCCTTCAGTAGCTCCAGGTTTCAACCTACCACAAATGAGACTTCCTGGAGATAGAAACCTGAGAGAACTGCTGTAGGCTGCAGGAGCTGGGGAAGCTGGGGTTGTTTCTTCCTTGCAGCTGTGCAAAGGACTGAAGTCTGCCAACACCTCTGTCTGGCCAGGGCACTTCTCCTAGTGGGATGCTGAGAAGAGCAAACGTCTGTTCCTCAAGGCCTGACTGATGGATTCTGCCATCCATCACAGCTGAGATGCTGGCACACACTGTTGGGTGTAATAGTTGGTCCTTCACATTATGAATGGACTGTGAAGTACAATAAAAAGCACATTATTTTCTGGAAGAAATGAGCTCTTCCCACCTCACACAACAAAGCTGCTGTTTGCAACTCAGTCATGTTTGCTACGCCATCCTTCCTCCTTTCCGAGCTTCCTCAGACGTTACTTCTGAAAATCTGGCAAGACTACAACCAGTCTCATCATGGTTACATAGTTTTGTTTCTCTCCTTCCCTTTTTAATTAAAAAAATATGTGTAACCATTGTAGATAACTAAGCAAAATTTACTGCTAGTTTCGTGGTATTGAAAAGGGATGTTTGCTTTTTCTTCGCCACCTGGACTTTTTTCCCAGCTGAACAACATTTTGAGCACGCAGAGGTTTTAAACACTCCTCAGCACATGTGAAGGTAATTTTGAAGACTCCTGCAACAGCAGGTCTCTTCCATCCCAAGAGGAGTCCTGCAATGCTTTTTCCCACCCTGTAATGGTCCTAGTGGACTAGAGCACATGCCACTTGAAAAGCAAGTGAGCACCAGCTCCCTGAAGTGGGGAAATACCTGAGAAGATATTAAGAGGCCACTAACATAAACACACGTAACACAGATGTCCCTTCCCTGTACTTGCTCAAGCCAGTCTTGGAGGGGAAAGACAGCAGCTGAACAGTTGAGACTTGGCCACTGCACACTGCGGTGATTTACTGCTGCGGACAGTGTGTGCCACACCGCCGTCCCATCATGGGCCATGGGGATGGAGAGGCAGAGCTGGAGGTGTGTGGGGCAAACGCTGCTGCAGCTCCAGTTTTAAAGACAGGCTCTTAAGCGGTTACTGGCGCATAACGGGTTTACATCCACAGTGCCGCATTAGGAAAAAACATCTCTAATCTTATGTAACAAATCCTGAGAGGCGTGTTGCCAAGTAAGCACAGTTTAAAATCGATCAGGCAATAGCATAAAACATTTAGCACTCGGCTGCATGTTTCCGCTTGCCCCTGCTTGGCAGCCATCCTGGGACAGACACAGGACCTGGAGGAAGGGTGAGGAAGAGCAAGCCACCACTTTGACACAGCCTCCCATCCTCAGCCAGGACTGTCCCGACTCCAGGGACCAACTGGACTCTCAACCTCAGCATTCAGCTTGACTTTGTCGAGCAGTGAGGACAAGTTCATACCCATGCTGAACTCCTGTGACTGCGGTTACAATGCTGTAACCACTGCTTCTCTGTGTCCCTGTATGCTTGCTGGGCCCGAATATAGGGTCCCCTGGGAGCTACAGCTCTCAGTGTCTCAGTGGAAACCATGTCTCAGCCTGGAACAGGCTGGTGCCAGCATCCTACAGTCTGCTCAGGGGCCAAATTAATTCCTGGAGTAATACCTTCTCTCCTGCTGTCCACTGGCAGAATGCAGCGGCATCTCAGCTGGACCTGGGGCTCCTGCAAAGCCCATCTGCACACATCAGGTCTGTGTTAGCACTGAGGTGATTTTTACACTTCCTTCCTGAGGAAATAAAAAGCTCTGAATAAACCTACCCTAAAGGGGGGTAGATTCAGACTAGATATAAGGAAGAAATTTTTTACGCTGAGGGTGGTGAAGCACTGGCACAGGTTGCCCAGAGAGGTGGTGGATGCCCCATCCCTGGAAACATTCCAGGTCAGGTTGGATGGGGCTCTGAGCAACCTGATCTAGTTGAAGATGTCCCTGCCCACGGCAGGGGGGTTGGACTAGATGACCTTTAGAGGTCCCTTCCAACCCAAACTATTCTATGATTATACGATTCTTTGAAATTCTGACTTCAACCAAGGGCTGGAAAGATTGAAATATACAGTTGTAAATTATCTTACCTCCCTTGGTGAAGTTTGCATTAACTTCTGCGCTTTAACCAGTGTGATTCACATTTACCTCCCATGCAGGGGTCCCCATTATTGCAAATTCCAGTAACACCAGCGGCAAGCTGCAGGGTGAGGAGGCAGCTCAGGTTTGCCATTGCTTCCTTTCAGCTCCATGGCTGCGGTCTGGGGGGAATCACAAAGGGGTCATGGAAAAGGCAAAGCACCTGGCAAACAGGCAGGGTCAGTGGGATCGGATATTGCCTCTTACTTACACACTTATTCCTTGTTGCACTCAGTGTCTAATGCACATTTTCCGCACAGAGCTGGTGGAAGCAAGTACAGCTTTTATAACCTAACTGAGGCCATGGCTCATCCTGGACATCCCTGCCCTGAGCTGCTACCCAGGAGGTGGAATTTGTGGTCCATGTTTACTCCACTGTAAAAGCATTGGGCAACAGCTTGAAGAAGGAGCGTCAACTGCATGGAGCATCTGCTCTCCTGCATTTCCTGCACAGGTTTCTTACCACATGTTTCCTCTCAGAAAGGTAGACTTGCCCTGGTGGAGATATAGCTGCTGAATTACAGCCCGATGGAGAAGGATCATGATGTGGGACAGTGATCACCAGTGGGACATCAACAAAACTTGTATCTTTCATGGCCCTGGCATTATAAATAGATCTTCTTGAAGCAAACATTGATATAAATTCCTGCTCACCTTGGGGGCTCAGAAGACGTAAAAATTATCCCATTCAGGGAGTGTGTACCAGCCCTTGTACTTCATGCTGTGATGTTCCAGAACACAATGCTGTGTCCTAATGTTAACTTCTGCAGATGAACTCGCGAGGCTCCATAAGCCCATGAAATAGCTATGGTTGACCAATGCATTAGAACAAAACCCCACAATGACAAAGCTAGGGCTGAAATCAAGTTTCCACAAAGACTATAAAGCAAAAGCTAAGTGAAGCAGAGAAGTTTTCTACAAAAGGCTGCTTCATAGCATTCATGTTCATCATGTCTTTCAGCTGACTTGTAGACAATAGCTACCTCTGTCATTTGTTGGCAGTGGCTCCATATCAGTCCATAGGCCAGATGGTTATCTCCACTCTCATGTTGAAGTGGCATCTGAAGATGGACTGAGTACATCTCGCACATAACAAATCTCCTTCACTACAGAAGTGGCAGAGATGTATCCACTGGTGGGAAAGGTTACGTTACAGAAACTTCAGTTTTGTTGAACAACGGAGTGTGACTCTGTTTCAGCAGAGCTACAAGCCTACGCTGTTGAATCAGTCACAGTCACACTTTCTGAGCTGCTTTGGAGAGGCAAGGGATCTGGCAAGACCCCAGCGGAAGGAAGGGGGGGTGCTATGAGATCACTGCCAAAGGCAAAGGTCTGCTCTGAGACTGCAGCAGCTGTCCTCCAATCGCAGCCTTGTCTGCTCCCGGGAAAGCAATGCCCACTTTCTCCTGGTCAAAATTCAGCTGCTGCTGACTCGTAAACACCACTGAGAACAATCCAGTTTCACTGCTGGTTGATCAGCCATGCGTGCTGTATGTCCTACAGCTATTGGCAGAGAGACACCAGCAACTCAGCTGCCCTTTACATGCTGTCTTCACAGATAGGAAACTTGCTTTCGATTCCACAGGCAGAGAGGCAGTGCACAAGGCAGCGGCAGCTTAAATAACCTGCTGTATGTGATGCATGACCTTCATGTGGATACAACAGCAAGACAGGAAGAAGATTTCCCTTTGGGTTCATCATCACAACAGGAACACAGGCAGGGTGCGTCTTTGACTTGGGGATACTCTTTACAGCCATGGCCTGGGTTTTAGAACAGGTATCAAGTAGCCCAAGAATTGTCAGTGTCAGTATGATCTCATAAAAGATGCAAATGATGTAGATTTCTCTGGCAAGTTGGCATAGCATCTGGAATCCACACACAAATGTTTTGTGACCACAGCTGTGTCTCACTTGGTCTCTTTCTTGAACTCAGACCAAGGTTCGAAAGTTGGTGCACAAGAAAAATCATGCACAACTTGCTGAGGTTCCATTTGGGAAAACACTTATGTTGGCCTCAAGCGATGTTTCCTGGGCAAATGTCTGCCAGACAGGCTCTGAATGATCGCTATGGCCAGAGTCCCAGTGAAAGGTATATAGAGCATAGATTGCATCTGGGCATCACACATGAAGATCTATCAGATGTTATCCTCCCAGTGTGATTATGTGGATCCAAGACACTGAAATGCCAGAGGAGCAACTGGATTAGGCTGGAGACGCACTACAGAAGTTACTGCCGGTTATAAAGCAGCACGACTGTACTTAACCCAGATTGCAAACCAAACAGCAAGACTTGACGAGTTTGAAGGGTTGATCAGAGAGCAGCTCACTTTTCTGGATGATGTGCACTTATGTGCATCCAGCCGTGCTTTCAAATCTCTGAAGCTCACCAGTAGCACCAGCCCAAAGAGATGTTCTAACCAGTGGCAGAGGCCTTGTGGTTACCTCTCTCTATCTTGGTTATATCAAGCAGCCAACAATTTGTCTTCCCTGATGATTACATTTGGAACAAAACTATACTCAAGGGTCATTGTGGAGCAAACTGCAGACGCCCAGGTCCAAGGGAATTAAAGAGATTCATGATCCTGCTCTACCACTGCCCTCAATGGGAGAAGGATTGTGTCCTTACCAGCAAGGAGTGCTAGTGACTGATTTTTGGAGAATACTCCAGCTGGTACTTGAGACACTGAGAAAATCTGTGTTTGAAGAAGCCAAGGCATGACATTCTCTAGCAGCAAAGCAGTACTGGAAGGAGAAAGGCCCTCTCACACACACCAAAGGCACACACTCCATCAAAGTGTGAACGCCTCAGCATTTTTAAAATTTGCCCTTTCAGTGAACATTTTCCTTGAAGCTTCAGATGTTCACAGGGGTGATAAATAAGGATTTCCTCAGGATTTTCGCAAGATGTTTGAGTACCTTCTCATCCCACCTTTTTAACTGGGCCTAAAAATGAGCCAGTTTGGTTTTCAGTGCATCCCAGAGAATTATCCCACTGAAATTCCTTGGGTGCCTCCAGAAAGACATGAAGTCGTGATAATGATGGGAGAGGAGGTGTTCAGACAGAGAAGAAAGATGGACAAAACATAAACCCTTACTAAACCACCTGAAATCACAGTCTCTGCAGTCTGCATCCAAGTCTTTTGGCATACAGAACAATGAGAATATACATCTGTTTTCTGTGTAAATGTAAAGCCAATTGTTCTTATGTTTTATGCTTTTCAAAAAGTAGTGTTAGGATAGAGTCATGGGCCACAGCATCCTCAGGGTATTGCCTGATTAAAATCAGTTTAATCTTACCAGCCATGCCAATTCACGCCAGCTGAAGCTGTTTTACATGAAGTGCAAATGTTTTCTTCCTTGACTTACCTGTAGGTGTGTTGTAGTTGGAACTTACAATAGCTTCAAGTGATAGCACTAGCACGCCCCAGGAAGCTTCGACTGACCAGCTCTGAGGTTAGAGCTGCAGTTGTACATACCAATTTGGATTCAGTAACTCTGCTTTGTCAACTGCCTTGAGCAGACTGTGCTGATTTGGAACTGGAAACTGACTGGAAAAGGGGAAACATAACCCCCATTTTTAAAAAGGGAAAAAAGGAAGACCCGGGGAACTACAGGTCGCTCAGTCTCACCTCCGTGCCTGGGAAGATCATGGAACAGATCCTCCTGGAAGCTATGCTGAGGCACAGGGAGGACAGTGAGGTGATTCGAGACAGCCAGCATGGCTTCACCAAGGGCAAGTCCTGCCTGACTAACCTAGTGGCCTTCTATGATGGAGCGACCACATCAGTGGACACGGGAAGGGCTACAGATGTCATCTATCTGGACCTCTGTAAGGCCTTTGACACAGTCCCCC
>NW_008794167.1:111656-112420 GCF_000699145.1 Aptenodytes forsteri | reverse complement strand
ATCCCTGGAAACATTCCAGGTCAGGTTGGACGGGGCCCTGAGCAACCTGATCTAGCTGAAGATGTCCCTGCTCATTGCAGGGGGGTTGGACTAGGTGACCTTTAGAGGTGCCTTCCAACCCAAACTATTCTATGATTCTGTGATTTCTGCATTTTGTATGCTCAGCATAGTCAGCTGTAAGTTTTCCTCTTGCTGATCAGTAGAAAATTTCCCTATGGGACCCTGCTCTGCATTTCCCTGGAGTAAAGAAGATTTTTGGACTAAAAAAAGAAAAAAAGTCAGTGTTTGTATATTATTATGTTTCATTATTTATGAAGCAATGACTGCTATAAATCCCAAAGCTTAAACTCTCTCTGCCTCCCTTCTGGTAAGTGTTACACAGAAATGTAAGAAAGAGGAGTGTCACTGTTCCAGTGTGTCCTGGTTTCAGCAGGGATAGAGTTAATTTCCTTCCTAGTAGCTGGTACAGTGCTGTGTTTTGGATTTAGGGTGAGAATAATTTTGATAACACACCGATGTTTTAGTTGTTGCTAGGTAGTGTTTACACTAGTCAAGGACTTTCCAGCTTCCCATGCTCTACCGACTGAGAAGGCTGGAGGTGCACAAGAAGCTGGGAGGGGGCACAGCCAGGACAGCTGACCCAAACTGGCCAAAGGGGTATTCCATACCATGTGACGTCATGCTCAGCATATAAAGCTGGGGGAAGAAGAAGGAAGGGGGGGACGTTTGGAGTGATGGCATTTGTCTTCCCAAGTAACCGTTAC
>NW_008794167.1:99330-109933 GCF_000699145.1 Aptenodytes forsteri | reverse complement strand
TGGTGTTTGTCTTCCCAAGTAACCATTACGCGTGATGGAGCCCTGCTTTCCTGGAGATGCTGAACACCTGCCTGCCCATGGGAAGTAGTGAATGAATTCCTGGTTTTGCTTTGCTTGTGTGCGCAGCTTTTCTTTACCTATTAGTTGCCGGCTAAGGTTAAACCACGACACAGTGATTCCAGTAATTTATAGAACAGGTAGATTGCAAAAGGTGGATAAAGCTGGTGGATTAACTGCTTGCAGGCAAGAGGCATTTAATGGAGACAAGTTATTTTGTAAGAAAGAATCTGTATTAATCAAGCAAATAAAAATTTACAAGACACCCATAAAAGCTGGTATAACGTATTGGTATTTTGTCAGTAGCAGAAGAAAGAAAAAGAAAAAGATAGTCAGTGATCTAGCACCAAAAAGCAACACATTCGGAGTTCTAAAGTATTGGGTTATCCATCCAAGTAGCTTTAATTGGTTAGCCCCATGAATGTGGGAAGAAGCTGCTATTTTGAAGTGGATGCATGGAAGGCAAATCCAGGGCAAATTTTTCCTAGTACATTAAGGAGCAATAAGATTAAGAGAATTCTGTTTGTTTTATTTAGGCCAAAATGCCTGGGAATGAATTTCAAAGCTGTCTTAAGAGATTTGGGCACCAGTGCCACTCAGATCAACAGGAAACCTTGTACAAATATCCAAGGCAGCTTCCTTTTTTTAAACAAGGATAAAACCTACCTTGAACACATCTTTAAATTGAATAAAGATTTTTTCATTTGCATCAGTATCTCATTGTACACAATATTCAGAACAGAAGAATATGTTCCATTCCTGAAATATGGAACGGTTCTTAATCAGAAGTTGTGATATTTCTTCCAAAAATATGCCCCAAACCTTGAATGCTGCAGTTTTCCGTTAATGAAGATGTGAAAAGTTGCAACACCTAAACATTGTGGAGAGATGTTCAATTTTCCTTTTAAAAGCAAAAGTTCTCAAGGAAAACAAACACCTGCTGAAAAGAAAAAAAAAAAAAACAAAACCACAAAAAACCAAAATCCTCAAACAATTTCTGCTGAAAAGCAATTTTAATGGAAAATTTTACCATTTTTAATTAAGGGCCAGATGGTGCCTATAAAACTCAGCTTTGACTAAAGAAGGGTACATAACCCTCAGAAAATTCGACCTTAGAAGTGCAAAAAAGCCCAAAAGAGTCTTCTGGAAGAGGTAGCTGTTGAACATGCACATACTTTTTTTTGCGCCCATACAATAAGATGCATGTCTAGTACCTCTGGCAGTTTGGAATGCCACAGAAACTTAAGAACAGCCATCCTGGATCAAACCAAAGGTCTGTCTTTCTCCAAATGTGGCCAAAAGCAGGTGCAGAGTGATAGCTACAAGAACATAGCAAACATGGTGATACTTCTCCTAAACCCTATCTTAGCCCCTAGCACTTTGCAGCTCCAGGCTTTTCCAAAGCAGGCATAATCTTTATCTATTCAATATCCTTCACTGAACCTCTTCCATAAACCTACCCCATTTCCTCCCGCACGCACAGAAGCTGTCTCATGCGCAGTGTCTTTCAGTAAGATGCTCCACAGATCTGCAACCTATTGTAGAGAGAACCCCTTCCCTCTCTTTGTTTGGAACCTTGGCACCTCTTATCTTCATTTTATGTCAGCTATGGTAGTTAGAAATCAGCCTAATTATATGCCAAAACCCACCTTCTTCTGCTCCCCTCTTGTCTGAGGGGCTTAATCAGCGTACCTCCCTTTTTCTTCCGTGTGCCCACATAAAGGAATATTTTATTCTCTTCATGTACAAGAAGAGCAGGCACAGTCTACATACTAGAAATGTGGTCCTTCTCCCAGTAAGCTCCTTCCTTCAGCTTCGGTGGATTTTTCAAACAGGCCTTAGATTGCCCAGCTGAGATTCTGGCTTCCCCAAATCTCTTGTGCTCTGCAAGGTGCCACCCACTGAATAATGATGTGTCTGGCATCAGGATACCCACAATTTGAAAGGGCCATGTTCTCACTGCAGTCATCCACTTGACCACTTCTTCTGTCCATGGGCCAGACCTGCCATTTGTGGTCATGATGTGAAAGGTGCTGTGGATGCAGGTGGAGCCATCCTGCTGTCGCGGAGGTATGAGCACGTTGGGAGCCAGGCTGGAAGGTGGGCAAAAGGCAGCTGTGGCTAGAGGGCTTGAAAGGGGAGAACAGGGTGATGAACTCTACATCAGCTCTTTTCCTGCACACATAATATAGCATTTCTGTCAAAACAGATCTGTGAGTATTTCTGATGAGTTTGGTTATAAAAGGAATAGGATATAGCAGCGACTAAGCGTGCCCATTTGGAAGAAATCACTAGCATGTTATTAAATATTTAACCTTCCAAATTTAATTTGTTAAATCTGCTGGGAGCAGTTTCCTGATTTCTTGCAGTGTGCTTTGGGAGCAGTTCCAGGTCAGCAGGGACTTTAGCCCTGCTTACCGTTACTCTGGGGCAGAAGGAACAACATACAGTGATGATGGTTTTGACTTCGTTTTCAGCTCTCACTCCTTAGAAACAGCGGCTCAGCTCCCCAACCGGTTGTAAATCCAAGCCTCTGCAGTGGAACTATTCTGATTTACACCAGCTGAAGACCTGGCCTCTAGTTCAGAAGAAATGGGCTGCCAGTTTAATTACTTCATCCCAGGTATGGCATTAATAATATGGGAATAAATTTAATGCTGCTAAGTAACAGCAATACAGAGGATTTTGTCACATGCATGACAATTAATGTGTGGTGCATGGTATTTCTGCTTCTCCTGAGTTCCCTTTTAAATGATGCTTCTTGTGATTTGAATTTCAAAGAGTACTTCTCCTAGTATTTCTCATTATTGATGGTGACTGTTCACAGGAGCAGCTCAGTGCTGCTTTGTTGGCTCATCACTTTTGATTCCATGCCCAGATGCTAAGGACAGAAGCATGCAATTAATTTGGAAGCACAACCCTTCATTGATTTCAGTCGGGAGATTTTCCTTGAACACCAAAGGCCTGATCTGTCCCTGACTATCTTTAATATTGTGTTTACATGGAAAATGCCTTCCTTTTCCACTATAGGTCTCTTTTGTGAGAAGGGATCTCAAAACTCTGCTTGCCTATAAGGATATACGAAGAGACCAGCAGAGAACCGTAAGCTATAGGTGATCCCCTCACTGTCGTGGGGAAAAAGAGATCTGATTTTGGGGACATTGATGAGCAAGGTGAAAAGGACAAGCAGTTTGGGATCCAGACCTCTTCCCATGGACAGGAAGGACAAGAAACAAAAAGTTGCCTTTCTTTCAAGATCATGCCTTTTTTCCCTGGAATGATAGGGGTCTTTGAGGGTCCAGACTTCCTGAAGAGCTTCCCTGCACCCATCCCTACCCACCCCGAGGTGCGTTGAGCCTGAAAGCTCTGGCTAGGTTAGGACAAGTGGAGTATGCCCACCTCAAAAGCATCTCCATAGTCAGAGCAGGGTGCCACATGAGCCATGCCATGAGCTACGGCACTCTGAGCACAGCATGCAGATGAGTCCCTCCTAGGCTTCCTGCATTGCACAGGGCAAGCAGGGAATCACCAGAGCACCTCTAGGGTATTTGTTAGGACATTTTCTTTGTGAACAACCTGTCCTCTCTCTTTAACAGCTACTCCAGGGGACAAGAATCCCTCATCATATATAAAAGGCAGGTAAGCACGTGAAAATTAATAAGAAAGATAAATTTATGTTCCCCTCTGCATTTTAAGGTGGCATCAGTTAATTTGATGAGCATTCCTGGCAACTAGGTGTTTATCAGCCAGACAGATTAATTCCTTTAGTGAATCTAGTGAAATGTTTGTGGGACCATTCATTAAGGAGTATTCAAGCCATCTCTCCTCAACTACACTACTTACTAACCATAATGTCCTATCATTTTGGCCTGTCTCCTCAAGTTTGCCCTTCCACAAGTTTTCATATCAGCGTCGTTCTCCTCCCCACCTGTGAAACCTCATCATTTCTCACGGAGCTATCCGTAACTTTCATCAGCTTCTCACTCCGGTATTTCTCATGTTCAGCATCTTCTCTCGTTATGTCCAGCAGTTTCCCATGGTCTGTCCAGGTAGCCAAACCTGAAACCAGGTCCTGTCATCTGCCTGCAGGCCTTAACAGGTCTCGTCCTCTGCAAGCTCTTGGCAGACATCCTGAGGAGCAGTGGGACTGCGTCTTTGCCATGGGAACTGCAGCAGGAGACTGGAGGTGGTTATCTGAACTTCTCTTTATTTTCATGGCCTGTTAGTGCAAAAACGAAAAGGCTTTTTCATTTGTTTCTTGCCAACCCCAAAGCACTTTCCTAATGTTACAGGACAAGCACTGACTAGTTTAAATCTGCAGGATGACGGAGAATTTGGAAACCATCATGTCCTTCATGCACAGCTGCTGTTGAGGCTTCTAAGCTATGAGGTTTTACCCACAATACGTAGGCTGCAGGCAGCAAGAAAAGGGCCTGGCACTCTCCTTAAATCAGAATTGCCAAGGTGGAAATCAGACCCAGAGGGCTCAGCTCGGCTCCCTAACTATTGGGGCATCCTCCTGCTTCCAGCCACTGCTCCAGAGAGGTACAGCTCTCCCAGATGTCTCGTGCTGAGTCCATTGACACTGCCTGGATGACACAGGGCTTCTCCACAGGCCCGGGCATCTGTCTTTAAGGGGCTGAACCAACCCAATGTGACAATCTGCAATTCATTTAATTTAACCTAATGTCTGCCCAGTTAGACATCAACATGCCTATATAAATCTAAGTCTGAGACCTCCAGTGGGACTAGGTGCCTCCCCGCACCCCTCGCTTTTCCTGTCCTGGCTACTTAAAGTATCAGATCTTTGGGGAAAGGGCTGTCTCTTACCATGTTTATATACATGTCCCTACATACTGGGAGCCTGAGCAATACTGTAAGACAAATAATGGGTCAGTTTTCATGGCACTCAGTTCCAAAGCAGTGTCTGACTTAAACAAAGCGGTCATGCTGCAGTTTCACAGTGGATGAAAAGGCATTTAATGTGAGATGCTGAACAACTCAGGAGATCCCTAATCATATCCAAGGGGAACCTTTATCATCTCAGATATCCATCTGACTCTGTTCAAGGTCTGTAGCACCTAAATATTGTCACCAAAGACTGGTTCCTTCCCTTATAAAAAACCACAAGGTGGCCTTGGCATGTTTCCTGTCTGACAGATGGCCACATCTCAATTAGCACTAACCTATGCCTTTCCTGGCTACCTCGGAAGGCCAGCAATGCAAAGCAGCACAGAAATTAGACAGTTCCCTCTCCCTTGGAGCTGTCCATACTGGTCAAGGAGCTTCCTTATGAATAGGGAGACATTGGCGCCAGCGCTTGCTGTAAGGCTTCCTGGAAGAATCCCAAAGAGTTCAAACATGAGAACTGCATGCAGTGAGACGAGGCACAGATGGCAAAATAAAAGCAATGCGATTTTTTTTCCAAGCTTCTGAGTCTCTCAGCTCCTGGGTAGAAACTGGGCCACTTTAGCTGAATTCATGTAACTCGTCTAGAGCAAAGGAGATACAGACAACCCCTTCCAGAGACTGGGCTGAGGGCTAGTGTATGTAAAAAGATGGTCCTGTCTCACTGTTGCTAACAGGTCCTTCCAAATTAATTTAGTACCAGATGTAAAGTCCTACACCCTGTTTACTTCATCCTCCTAGCAGATGATATCTAGCAGCCACACTTTCTCTGTGCAGGTTAGGCAGTGATTGCGTTTAAATTCTTCCTCTGTTGCAAGCGTGCATATCAGTTTATAAGAGTAAAGAACAGTTCAAAGCAATGAAACATTTGATTTTGAGCTAATCTACATGGTTCACTCAGCCAAAAAATTATATGTTTTACTTTTCCACTTGCCATAAATACAGAATAAGGAAAAAAATGCTCAGCTTGGGTTAACCCAAGCTTTCATTTTTATTCTGGTTCCAGAACTACCAGCAAACAAATCAACACAAACTTCAGCACCCACGCAGCTCAGCCATCTCAGCTAACCCTTTTTTCTTTCTCAGAAAGTTAAAAGCACTCCTGGCTACGCCTTTGGGGTCTGATCCAATTAAATGGAAAGAGTCTTCTTGTCTTTGGCAGGAAGAGCTTACAGATTTTGGGCTACTTCCCGATTGCTCTGTACCATCACTCTGAATTATAATCAAGCGAAATGTGGTTCATACCACACCAGTACCTATGGTGCCAGGATTTTCAACAGACAGAACCCTTATGTGCCAACCTGCAAGCCAAAAGCCCCGCACACTTTGGAGCAAAGGGTCCTAGAGCCCAGTTGTGTCCTCTAAAAGATGAACAATTTTTGCAGTCTTGTAGACCTGTTTTTTTTGTTTGTTTGTTTGTTTTCCCCCTGGCTCATTAGCACTGTAAATACCAGCTCTCAGCCCTTCTGTCCCGAAACCTCCTTTCCACCCCCTCCATCTCCCTCTGCTAGCTCTGCACCACAACAAGATCACTCCACAACCACACCCCCAAGTTGTTAAGGCTGAGCACATCGACTGGGCTACCTCACTTAAACTGACAAGCATTGCCATGTTAACTGAGGTCTGTTCCCGTTGAGCTTGAGATGACCTCAGGGGACAGTCTACCACTCAGCTGTTGCTTTAGAGTCATTATGTGACACTTTGCTTCCTCTGCAGTGAAGGATGCTAGATCATGGACAAATAAGGAGCCATCCACAGAGCCAGCAGGAGCCTTTAGCAGAAAGCTTGCAGGGAAAGATTTAAGCCAGATTCTTCTGCTGGAAGAAGGAAGTTTCTCTTTGGTCATCTAGAAGGTCTGGGCTCCAGTCTTGTACTGTGAACAGTGAGAAGGAGCAGGACTTTTTTCTGTCCTCTCTCCTTCTTCCTTCTCTGGTGATAGGTGGTGCTGCTGCTCTTCCTAGAGTCCAGGGATGCACTTGCAGGTCACTGTCTTTCCACTTTCCTACTCGCGGTATCCTGGGCCTGCGAGAGCATACACCACACTGGAGACCCTCAGACTTTGGACAGCTGAGGACCACAGCCTAACATTTCTCCCACCAGCTCCCATGAGCATTTTAGCACATCAACAGATGTACCAGCTAATGATGCTCCCCAAATCCTCGTGGCTGTCACAAAGCTTGCCCTCACTTCCTGCAGCATTTGACATGTGGTTTCCAGATGGGGACTCTCTCCTGCTCCCACACTGTGATGCCTCCTAGGTGGTTTTGGCCAGGAGGCTTTCAGAGCAGCTCTGTCTCCCAGGGCTCTCACAGAGTGACTGCTAACAGTGGCGCAGAGGATCCAGAGGAGCAAAGAGCAGGCAGTCGATCAGGACTGTGTGACTCTCCAACCAGGTGCTGTTACTTAGAGTGAGTGCTTCCACTGAAGCCAGTGGTCAAATGCTTGGTCAGTGTAAGCCCTTGTAACAGCCCTGATCAGAGCAACCCGCGGTGAAATTATTTCCCTGGAGCTATAATGATATATGTCTGTGAAGTTTCATCCCTTCCTTAACTTCTGCAAAACCCTCTGTTGCAGGAAAAGCTGTTTGTAAGTCTCTGGTAATTTCTGCTTCCAGGTGGCATTTCCTCTTTACATCCTGCCCTGATGGCTCTCAAATCCCTAGCTCCTCACAAGCAGCAGGAGACTGCAGGACCCATGGAGGCTCCCAGGGCAACCTGGGTTGCCCTGCATCCCTCCCATCTCTCCCTCTACTCTGGGTGGCCTTGCCTTCCACTCCTCCTCTTTGCAAGGATTATTCTTGTTCTTACTATTCATCAGGTCTTTGAACAGTAGCTTCTCAGGAGCTCAGGCCACAGCTGAGCCCTGCTCGGAGGCCCTGGGGAGCAATTACTCAGATATCTGTTCTCAAAGCAAGAAGGGGTCTCTGGCTGCTACGTAGTTTGTCCTAGCAGGCTGCTGGCATAAACTTAGAACAGCAAGCAGCTGCAGTGGGCCTCCAACAGTCATCAGACCCAAGGGAGGTGGACTTCTCCTCCCCTCCCTTGCCTCTTTCAAACATGTCTTCATGCTGCTCTCTGTCACTGCAGTGCTTTGCGCTTCTGTCTACACAGAAGCTTTCGTACTGAGGTGCATCTGCATCAGCCCTGGAGGGATGAAAAGTGCCTTTAGAAACAGAAAGAAAGGGTTAGTTACCACGGCTAGACACACAGCATGAATCTCCCCAATTTGTTCCCACCCACAGCTCTCACCAAGAAGCTGCGAAATGCGTTGGCACAATGCATTAAGGATGCATTGTGCATGTTTACCTGGTATTGAAGAGGACTCTCAGTGATGCTGCTAGATCTGAGGAGAAACCCCCAAATCACAAACTAGTCTGCTGCAATTCACCTCACCACGAGCCCCTTTCTATTGGTCTTTGAAAACCTTTCTCCAAAAATCGGCAGGGTACCAGGTGGACAATGAGAGCTGCAATTATCGTAATCAAACCAGGCATAGTCATTAGCTTCCTAGCGTCAGGAATAGGCCAATTTATGGCAAGCTTAGTGCAAATAGGGAAGTGGCATGATTGACACTAGTTAGAACGCTGGTAAGCTCCTTCCTGGGTGGTTTTCGGCAAGTGAAGTTGACAAGAAACAAGGGTGAAGTGTGCTCTGGTCTGTAGCAACAGCTACAGCCACTGTGGTTGTTGGATTGTGATTGCTCCCCTACTTAGATTTTCTTGGTTCTGCTGCAAAACTCTACTAAACCAAATGAGGCCTGATTTCCTTATGGACACAAAGGCCCACGGTCTTCCCAGACTGAATGAAGAATGTGCTTAGTTTGGTGCAGGAAGAATAGGGAAGGTGGAGAAACAGTGTTAGAGAAAATTATTACTTCCCTCATGTCACTGAACCTCACCTTGATAACAGCATGGAAAACACTTCATTTTGGAAGTGTCAGAATGAAACAAACAGGCTCACAGGATGTGGCTGCCTGGAAGCCAGAAAATTTGACTTGATGACCCAGAAATCTCTTCCCCAATCCATTCTGTATAAATGCCATTTTTTTCTTCCAAGAAAAAAATCTAACAAATCCTTTTGGAAACCTTGCCACATTTCCTCCTATTTCACAAATACTTGTGGTCACTGAGAAACTGTATTTCACCAGGAATTCACCATCTATCCAAGCCAGCTATATCTCCAATCAATAGCAGTAACGCCTGATGACAAGAATTTGCTCTGTAGCAGCTAGAAGTCATTTGGTTGCAAGCCAGCCCCCCTACAATTTTGTTCCTGTACAAGCAGAACAGACAGTGTTTTTCCTGTAAGTCTTAGTAAAGGCATAACAAATGTGGTTTACAGGCTTCTATTCCCAACAAAGGTAAGGTGAAAAGCACTTTGGAGAATCAGGGTGATCATAATTTGGGGCTATTTTTTCTGCTGATTACATATTTATTCTCTCCCAGTGCCTATTACATTAAGGAAGAAACTGTTTTCTGTAAGACACAAAACCTCCCTGAAGTCTGGAGCAAGTCAGGAATGAACAAGGGACCAGATATTCAGATGGAGAGAAAAATCGTTTTCGAGTACCGCTAGGATATACTGAAAACAGAGTTTGGAAGAGAACTAAAATGTTGTGAAAGAGGGTCTGGAGGGATTTTCCGCTGAAAGTCCCCAAGACAGGCTCAAGTTAGTTAATGTGTGTTTTAAATCTTGAACATTCTCCTTCAGCAAAGATTTGGCATGGGTTATTTTGGGAGTATGAATAACAACAAGCAATAAGCAAGCAGGGAGAGAAAACAGCCTTAACCCACGGAGAAAGGTGGAGGCAACTATTGTTGCATTTTTATGCACTGGGGCTACAAGTCCTCATGTCTCTCTCCCCGCAGTGGCAAAGGAAAGCACCGATATAAACTGGGCATGTGATCTTCCAACAGCATTTTGAGCCATAGGTGTTGAAGCATCTAGAAAGAAGTGGTGGCAGAGAAGCTTTTAGGCAAATGACTTGGCTAGCAGGCCTGCTGGGGATGGGAAGAGGAATGAATGAAGCCTGCTTACCCGTATTATGTAGTTATTAGGAAAGCAGGGAACACCCCTCAGTGCTGCAGCATGCAGCCCGGCGTGCTCATCGCTACACTAAAAAATAAAACACACAAATAAAATAAAAGTTCTTCAGACCTGCTGGAGTTTCCCCATCGCCTTGGGGAGTCAAGCTTGGTGCTCGCAGGTGCCTGTGTGGCTGGGGGAGCGGTACCGTGCCTCTGCGGCAGGGCATGGTCTGGGGGGCAGCCTGGCGCCAGGGAGGGGGTGGCGAGCGGAGCCGGTGCCCCCTGGAGGGAGGCTGAAGCTCCGGTGGGTGGGGAGCAGCGGAGACCCCCTGGCTGGGAGGAAGGACCAGGGAGGAGGAGGAGATGGGGGGCAGAGAGGGGAGGATTTTGCCGTACCCCCCCGGGGGGGGGGGCGGTACACACCAGGGGATGTGAGGCTGGTCCTGCTGCAGGAGGAAAGTTGGCCGCGCTGCCACGCAGGGCTGGTTCTCCTGTCTCCCTCCGCCTGCCTCCCTCCCTCTCTCCCTCCTCCTCTTCCTCCTCCTCCTCCCCGCGAGTTGAGCGCACAGTGCAGCCAGGCGGTGCAGGCGGCGCAGCCCCGCCGGCCGCTCG
>NW_008794167.1:75347-98900 GCF_000699145.1 Aptenodytes forsteri | reverse complement strand
CCCCGGTGCCCTGCTGTGAGCCGAAATTAGCATGCCCGGTCTTGCACGGCGCGCCTGGCGGGGGTCAGGGGAGGGATCAGGCTTTTCCAGTGCCGTGGCAAGGTTTGGATTGGGAGCACTGGAAGGGGAACTGTGCGTGGGGTCCTCCTTTTCCCTTCCCTTCCCCAGGAGGTATCCCTCCAGCTCACTGTGGCAGAGCATCTTTCCCTCCCAGCACCCGGCCACCCTGCCAGTCCAGGGCAGCCTCTGCCCCGGGAAGGGGGAGAGGGGCTGTGCGGGGGTGCACGGCCCCTTGCAGGCTCCGGCTCAGAGCCTGAGCCGGGGGGCAGGCGGCAGGGAGGCTGGGCTCCTTGCAGCCACAGCTGCCCTCTCCCCTCACCACCCTGCTCAAGAGGCGCCGGATTGAATTTCTTTTCCTTCCCATCCTTCAGTTTGCGGGCAGTGACAGCTAAGTCGGAGAGACGGATGGTTAAGGCGAGGAGACAGGGGTGGTCCCAGCTATTCAATGGCAGAGAGGGGTGACCTTGGGTAAGTCCCCCATGCCTGCCTGCCCCATCCTGCTGGGTCGGGTATCACTAAAGCATCCAGCAAGGGATCAAGGAGAACCCTTCGGTAGGAAGAGGCTGGCAAATGCATTGAGACCTTTCTGGAATTGGCACTGTAGGAGTGCAAGCCTTCCTGGAAAAGGACTGGTAGCGCTCGCCGGTCCAGAGTGCGCTGCAGGAGGAGAGGTGCAAGGGTCTATATGGGACTAGGCTGTGGTGGTGGGTTTTGTCCCCCCATAAGAACATGGAGCTACCTAGTGGCAGGAGTTGCTCTGGAGAGCAATCTGTTGAACTGCGTCTTGAAAATAACTGGAGGGGAGGCTGCAGCCTCAGTGTGTAATGAGAGAGAAAGAAGCCAAAAAAAGATCTAAACTTTCCCGGGAGATTAAATATTCAAATCACAAATAATTAGACATTAATCCCTCGTAAACAGGGCATTAACAACAATTAAAATATGCTTTGATATTCTTAAACCCGAGAAGATGAGTTAACTGGTACTTTCAGGGGGATTATTGTATATTATAAAATGCAGTCAGAGCAGAGAATGCACTTTTCTACATTCATGTATTTAAATGACTTGCTCTTAATTATAGTTAATGAGCTATCATCTTCAAAGTAGCTGCATTTAGATGCTCTCCATATTACTTTCAAATTACCTTGCTCCAAAGAATAAGCCACTTCTGATTTTATTGGCCAAGGTGACATTTTATTGGCACTTTGGTAACTACAGGTCATGACAGGGTGTACGTAGGATAAATGCATTTGTAGGAATTAAATGACGTTTCCTTTTATTAAGTGGGCAAGCAGACATCTCACACCACTGGTGCCATAAGCTCTGGAATAAATCTCACATGCACAGGAAGGCTCTTCGTTATACAAATGCAGATGTAATGCAGTACTAGTGTATATAGGCACTACCACAAAACATTTAACTCGATGAAGGCTGCTTTCTGAATTTAAAATTATTTCGCTTCTGAGGATAGTATTAGAGAAAAGGTGCAACATAGTTGGATAAGGTTTTTTGTCTTTCTCTATACTGTAAATTCTTATCTGCAGACAGCTATAAATGCTTCTGTCCAGGACAGTTTTTAATACTGCCTATGGGGTTGTTAAGATTGCAGATTACATATTGGGACTTCCAAATTTTGTTTTCTTCACTTTCAAGACTCGACATTTTACAGGCTATTGTTTGTACAGTGCCATTGGGAAAAAATGGAAAAGAATTGCAGAGGCTTAAAGAGGAGGAGAATACTCTGCATGTTCAGTGACTTTGCTTTGACAAATGTGAATAGTGTCTGTGTGTACGTGTGTGTGTATCTGCTCGGGTCTGAATACACATCATATGGCTATCAAATTAAATGTTTCTGAATACTCTTTTTCTAGTAAAAGTTGGAAACTACTTTGAGCAATAAGATCACAGCAAAATGCTCCTTTTCAGATGTAAGTGTCTGTGACCCTGAGGAGTCGGGTGGAGCTGGTCCAACTTGTAGCACCTAAGAATCAAAAGATTTTGTGCTTTGAATTTTTGAATTTGGTGTCATAATATCAGAAGAGTGACAAACTCTGGTTATTTTCATTGCACCAGCAAAGACTGCATTTTAAAATAGTGGTGCAGTACATGAGAGGTGTGAGTCCATGCATGCCTTTAGCACTCCCAGTTTTATACATGGCATTCCTGTAGATGTGTATCTGTGTATATGTTTCTATATAAAGCCTGAATGTGTGAGGTTCCCTCATTAACCATCCATCCAAATCTGGGCTGTAAAGTATTTCTGTCCTTAAGCTCTTGAGACTTCAGTTCACTGGGGCACAAGAAGAATAAACTGACTGTTCACATCAAGTTGGCATAATTCGAGCAGAGGTTTAATGGGGTTTATGTGCTTTGACTGAGTGCTCAGACCCCTTAAAAATCCCCAGGGAGAACGAAGATCTCTGAAATGGTGCTTGCAAATGGATAATTTGCTCGGAAGACAATCATGGCATAATCAAAGAGTTCAGCTCCTTGAGGGGGGACCTGCCCATCCTAGGTCCCATGGAACATCCAGCCTGGTGTCAGGTCCCGCAGGACAGCTGTGCTCAGCATGCTTCTTCAGGACATCTCCCACAGCAGCTGCCAGCTACATGCAATGGCTGATCCAGTCCTCTCCCAGTGCGTGGTGTCTCCACGCCACCCACCCACCCACCCACCTTCCAGCTCCTATTCTTGTGCTCTCTGCGACAAAATTATCTCCCTTCTCCCCACTGCATGTGGCTTGCAAGATCAGAGAGGCAATGTTGAGTTGATATGCTGCCAGCCAAATGCCTGTGCCTCCCATATAGAAATCTCCTAGGTCCTATGTACCTTCTCCTCCCGGAGGGAAGAGGTTATAGGATTTTTCTTCAGGCTCTGGCAATGCCCTGAGTCTAATGGGCCCCATTGTCCATTTCAACTCTGATTTCTGCAGGGAGGGATGAATATGGGGCTAAGAAAGGTCTGTAAAGGTCAATCTACGCCCACTGATGCTACTTTTCAGTGTTTCCCTGCCTGCCCTATATGCCTCCAGCTACCAGTCTCGCTATGTCTAAATCACTTATTCTGTAAAGCTTTTGTCCCACAGCGTATTCCTGGCTCTGCAATTCTTCTAGAGACTGATGAAGCAAGGCTGATTTTATTGTCCCAGCAGTGGCTGCTTAATCTAATCATCCTCGCCTTGATGAACTGGCACTAGCAATTTTACAGTATCACAGAAGTGTTTTTCTAGCAAAGTGACTTACAACCTTGGGGTGCTTTGCTTGGAGCAGGAGGTACGGAAACCTTCATTTTGCACCAAGTCTGCACCACCAAGCTGTCTTCCTGTTCTGTCCTCTCTTTATTTATCATTCCTGCTTCAGGAATATCTCAAATCCCAGCCTAGAGCATAACATTGGTGTGTTACATGCAGAACAAGTGTGAGGCAGATGTCCTGTCCTGCTTTGCTTCCTGCATGCAGTGTGGAAACACGAGTAGAGCCAGATGAGCATGGTGTACACAAGAATCGGGATCTATGGGGGCTTGGCTGCCCATCAGGAGTAAGACTTGAGTGAGTTAGTAGGGCCAGTCCTGGAGCCACATCTGGGTCTTTCTGTCTGTGGGCCAGCCTGGTTACAAACACGGTTAAAACAGGGATTTTAGGTCAAAGAGAGGCACTGGAGTCAGCCTGCAGGCAGAGCAAGAAGGCCAGGTGATGCTGTGCTGTTGATATTCCTGTGTGAGCCTCTCGGGGTTCATTTAGATGCTCTGTTGTGTGTGGCAGGGACTTTGCCTTGCTGCAGGTTTCTGCAGGGCAGAGCATCAGGTAGCTTCTTCTAAGCTGGAGAATTTTAATTCTGTTGCAACACGAGGCATCACTAAAATTAGGCAGAGGGTTTTGGTGGTAACTTAGTCCTTCCTAGACCTTTAAATCTAGATTGACTCTCAGAAACTATCCAGGCTCTGTGGCATAGGGACCAAGAAGACTGAGGCATCGCATCTTTTCACCTGAGAATGCGGTTTGTCTATCAAGTAAACACGCAGTGAAACAAGCAGTTCAGCTGTGCATAAGTTTTCATTCTGGAAAACATGGGTCATGGTTAAATCCACAAGAGCAATAGTTCTGGCCCCAAACTTGGCATGATAAGTGGGTCTGAATCAAGTTTTCTCCAGAAGCGGGAGCAGCTCTTGGGCAGAGGCTAGGAGTGCTCTCCACTCCATGCAGGAGAGTCGTGGGACTCACTTTGGAAGAAGTTTTTCTCAGTGAGGGCACTCTGAACAATTAAGGATGCAATTATACACCCCAGAGAACAGCTGTATTCATTTGCTTCGAAAGTGAAAGGCAGCACAATTTTCTGCTCTTTGAGTTGGCAAACAGATCCTTCAGCCTGACCACACTGCTGAAGGTAGTGACCTGAGCTATTTCATTATGTGTCTCTCTATTTATTATGTCATGAAGGTTAGTTTTATTGCACTGGACATAATCAGAGAGTTTTACCGAACAGCTTTTTGGGATGGATGGAGGGAGAAGAAATGTCAGCTTAGCCTTCTGTTGGGAGAGATACGTCTTTTAAAGCAAGAATCACTCCTCATGACTCAATCCCCCCAGTTTGAAATGGGGGTGGGGGGCTCAGAGGGGTATAATGAGGTTGGATACATTTGGGGTCGTCAAATGGTCCTGTTCTGTGGTATTGGGGACGCTCTGAACAGCAGTGCTGCAAAGGACCCAGTGATACAAGCTGGTGCGAAGGCATCCTTTGCGGTGCATGCTACTGGATAGCCAGGGTCAGAGTGGAGGGTACATATTTCAAGCCAGGAGAGAAGGAGAAGGCATGAGAGAAGCATGTGTCAGGCATGTGCACAAAAGGCTTTGCTCATGTGGAGATGCAGAGTTAGGACAGGATCCAGATGTTTTATAGGTTCGTGCTGAGCTCACCAGCCACTTGGTCAAGGCTGATTCATAGCATTCATGTGTCCAGATGCAGTTAGGTAGCTGATAATAGCTTTCCGACACCGAGCTTTCCCCGATTGTGTTGGCGAAATGAATTTCTTGCTTAAAAAGGCATGGAGCCTGATTTTTGACTGCTTGTACTTTGCAAAGTAATTGCCGTAAGTTGTGCAGATGGCAAGGTGTTTTTATATTGGTGCCTTCCACAACAGGCAGGGTTATTTACATTACAGCCAGGTGCTGTTATTCAGGTCAGTTATTTATTAGCTGGAAAGTGCAGTTTTGTCATCAAATGAAAAAAGTTGTGAATTTGGACTGAACTCAACAAAGAGTTGAGGCTGTCAAAATTAGGCGGGGAGGAGGATTGCTACAAAAGCCTGAATGTGTCATTTTTTAATTGGAGGCAACTTGAGGCAAATTGAACTAAAAGCCAGTTCATTCAATGAAAAAAAAATAAATGAAACATTACATTTCATTTTGGCTCAGGCAAGATGCTTCCATCTGCTCAAAAGGAAATATTTTGTTGCAGGGATAACATTTTATGTTTTAGGTCAGCACAAGGTAATTCCTCCTTTCTCCCCCCCATTCTTTGGTTCAGCTACTGAATCAAGCAATCAATTATTCAGGCAGATCTAATATGCATATGGTAATTGTTTCCACATTTAAATATACCTCTGGACAGGCAATCAAGAGACCTGGATTTTATTTCCAGCTCTGTTACTGTGTCTGGTGTGACCTTGGGCATTTCACTGTACTCCGAGTCCCTCCTTTTCAGGGCAGGACAGGCCCATGTCTCACAGTGGATTTGCTGCATCTTGGTAATACTAAAATAGCATGGAGGTCTTTTTACTTCCACTGTTAGCAATTAAACATTTAGCTATCACTAATGCATGCATTCCTAATTCTCCCAGTGTGAGTTAGTTGCACTGCCTTATGAAACTCCCTGTAGTTTACTTAATAGGTCAAAAGGAATTTCAGCTGCTGAAATAGCAGCGTTCCCTTAAAACAAAACCTGTTTTAATGAGCCCAGCTAAATCAAAGAAGAAAAATACAAGTGGCAAAGTTTTTTTCCTTCCTTTCCTTAAATATTTCACTTTGTAATCAGCTCTCCAGATCCATACATTGCCTGTGATTTCTCTCAAGCAAAAGGTCCATACGTGTTCTTGCAGTTTCTAGAGGTTTGAAATACCTTAAACCATGTTGAAGCCTATTGCATTACGCATTAAAAACTCCCTCATACCTGAAAGCTTGCACCAGGAAACCTGCAGCCTCCAAACCTCTTACAATGTGTTTTTTATCAGGCTGCAGCTCTCACCATTTGGCTTGCCTGCTCTTCAAGAAAGCTTTCTCCCCTCTGCTTTCTGTGTGCTGGCAGTGGGGGAACCAGCATCAAACCCAGCAGCACTTTGTTGAATCTGGTAGTCGTGAGGCTGCATCAGCTTCTGCTGGTGGCACAGCCCTGCAAAGGGTGTTTATTGTCCCTTCTTGCCACGCTGGTGTTAGGTTTAGAGTTCCTGAGGGGTTGGCAGAAGGATGTGGGAGCAGTGAATGTCTTGCTGGGAGCATGGGAGACAGGTGGGAATCTGTTAGGAGCAGAGAGATCTGGATCATAGGGTAACTCAAGCTGAAGGAGCATCAGCTTCTGCTGGTGGCACAGCCCTGCAAAGGGTGTTTATTGTCCCTTCTTGCCACGCTGGTGTTAGGTTTAGAGTTCCTGAGGGGTTGGCAGAAGGATGTGGGAGCAGTGAATGTCTTGCTGGGAGCATGGGAGACAGGTGGGAATCTGTTAGGAGCAGAGAGATCTGAATCATAGGGTAACTCAAGCTGAAGGAACCTCAGGAGGTCTCTAGTCCAATCTCATGCTCAAAGCAGGGTCAACTACGGGGTCACACCACATTGCTCAGAGCTTCATCCACTTGGGTCTTAAAAACGTCCAAGGATGGAGACTGCGCAACCTCCCTGGGCAACCTTTTCCAATGCTTGACTGTCTTCACAGGGAAAAGATTTCCCCTTATATCCAAGACCCCCATGCAGAGGCACATGAGCTCTTTGAGCCCTTTCTCCTGGCTGATGCTCTGCAAGATCTGCAGGGAACGGCAGCAGGTACGGCCATAAGCTTTGATAGTGGATGGGGACTCTGCCTTCAGCCTCACCATGGCTTGCCTTCATCTCCAAGTTTTCCTGCCAATAAACCAGGCCTTTGGGCTGGTGATGTCTGGTCTGCCTGGATGAATGTCTTTCTGATCTGTTGTGAGGAAAGGGCTGGGGCTTTTCAACTGTAGCCTGGTATTTCAGAGATAACTGAATTGCTTGTTCACACAGGACTTTTGGTACCTGGCAGGGGTCTCCAGAAGGCTGAAACACACTGAGGTTGTGCTAGAGTTGTGCAAAGGGGAGAGCCCCATGGAGGCAGGAGGACAACAGCCGGGTCACAGAAGAGCGAAGGAGTTTTGGGACGGTGGGCAGTAGCAGAGCTGGCTTCTGCTCCTTGTCTGCCAGAGCCTGGGGCACAGCGTTTAGCTGTTCTCTCCTTGCCCTCTCTACAGCTTGCATTTCTCTGTCTCACACCCTTTGCTTAATTAGTTTGTCAGCCACTGTCATCATAGCAGGAATCTGCAGAACACCCAGCAGAGCGTAGCTCTCATTGCAGCTACCGTAGCTGGGCTCTGCTGTAACACAAGTGATAGCTTAATAAACCACAGCATTGCAGACTAAATATCTTGGCACTGGTTGCAGCTTCTTATTAAAATAAGAAAGAGAGAAAAAACAAGAAATGCAAGAAATTGGAAAGAATGAAGGTTATAATAATTAAGGGCTTCACTTTTAATACCAGAGACCTGGGTAAAAATGTCAAATCCCCAAGGTGAAAATTAGATTGAAGTTTCATCTACTATTTGCCAATAGCTTGAACTTGGTTTTCCCTTTTGGTTCCAGCCTCAAGTCTGAAAATGCAGAATTATTTCTGGTCAGCCTGAGTACCGGTGAGTGATTTGTGGGGATAAATTCAAACTGTGTGAAGACAAATGAAACCTGAATCAAACCAGTTAAATTAACTCTGCATCTTGGAGCAGACTGAACAGCTCTCTTATTTAAAGGGCTCTGATAAGTTTCATTTTCCTGTCAGCATCATTTTGAAACCTCACTGCTGTCCTAGGTAATGAGAGTGGCTCATTTCGCTTTGAGTGTTGGTTCCCTGCAGAGAAGAGGTCCTCCAGTTGCCTCAGGTGATCTATCAGAGGTTACCTGCTTGGTCACGCTGCCATCTGGGATCCTCTGGGCTGCAGTTTGACCTGGAAACTGGAGCAATGTTAATTTTAGGACCTGCCTGTGAATCGCAGACATGTGAGCCTGGCCCAGGTCAGGTCAGACAAAGCCCTTAATGAAAGGATGGTCACTGAATCCACCTCCAAGGAGTCCCTGCAGGAGGATACAGGCTCTGAGCCATTGCATAAGCACTTGCTGCCTTTTGCCCCTAAGCATCACTCATGGCCATGTGCCACTGTCTTGTTGCTCCTCCATCTGAACCTGAGGGACTCATTTCACCTGCTTCACTCATCTGGAGGTTAGTATTAAGCTGAGAGGGTCTTCGCTGTATTTTACAGGGGTATTGTTACTCCAAAGGGAGACTGAGCCCACCGGTCCTGTGCACCTTGCATAACTGCAATTAATTTCTCCCAAGAAACATCCTCGGGTATCTGCAGTAGGTAAAACAAAGTCCAGCCTTTGAGTCTAATTCTCCCACTAACACTGAGGTAGCAGCAGGTTACAAAGGCCTTGAAAATCTGATTTAACTCCCTTCAGCCAGTGGTTGGGAAGAGGAAAGCCCAGGGGAGGTTCTCTTTTATCCATGAGGACATGAAATTTCATTTGTGGCTGACAATGCTCTTAATCTTGCCTTTTTATTGATGAAGAATCCCTGGGTACCTCAACTGTTTCTCAGTTTCCCTAGACAGCAATTGACCTTGTTTCAGCTATGCATCAAAATGCAGTGGCAATCAAGGTGCTATTGATTTAAACCTAATGACCAGCCACTCAGGAATTTCAGCTGGAAAAGAAAAATCAATGCCACATTATTATTATTATTATTATTATTATTATTATTATTATTATTATTATTATTATTATTATTATTATTATTATTATTATTATTATTATTATTATTATTATTATTATTATTATTTCTGTTAAGATATTATAATGAAAAGGCATAAGAGTCTCACCAGCTCCTTACCATTAAGCAATACACTTGCAGGGCTGAGAACATTGGGTCAGGCTCTGGTAAGGTAGCCAGCCAGCTACAGATTGAAATTACTCTAGGATTATTATTATTATTATTATTATTTTTATTATTATTATTTCTGTTAAGATATTATAATGAAAAGGCATAAGAGTCTCACCAGCTCCTTACCATTAAGCAATACACTTGCAGGGCTGAGAACATTGGGTCAGGCTCTGGTAAGGTAGCCAGCCAGCTACAGATTGAAATTACTCTAGGGTTAAACAATTTTCCTTGATTGCTTGCTGCCATCTGCATCTCTCTCTGCTACCTTCCCCAAGGCATGCGAGCTGCACTACTGTGTGGGACTCCGGGGAGGATGTCTTCAGCAATGTATTAGCCCTCTTACTGGAGGAGCTGTGTGCAGGAAGGATGCTCCCTGTCTTGTCCTTGCCTCATTTTGGATGTTTTCTTCCCCTCCTCCCCCATCCCAAGGGGAAAGTGTCACTCAGAATCTGCAAGATTGGTTTACAAGGCCGGTTTAAATGCACGGCAGGTAAGCACCAGCCAGATCCATGGTAGGACTGAGCCACACCACAGGCTCTCTCTTGTCTAGTAAGTGAGGCATGCCAGGATCCATCCTGTCACCCATAGGCTGAATGGTCCAACATCGACTGTGTCCATGCTGCTGAACTCTCTTACCTGTGAAAACAAGGTGGTTTTCCCCTTTAGGCTCTCAGGAGCATGCATGGCACTTACTGCAGCGTGGGTATTGTCTGGGAGAGGGCACAGGCTGAAGCCAGGCTATGGGGTGTGCTAACACTTTGCTGGTGTGGATGATTAGGGAGGATGCTTGAGCCTGTAACATAGTTGTTCTCAGTTCCTTGGGATGGTAGAGGTATCAGTCACAGAGTACCAAAGCCGTCGTGAGCAGTCCTAGTTTAGGTCTTTTGCAGAATCTTATCTGTCAGCACTCCAAATGCTTTGGAGCCGAATCACCTTTTGAAATGATGTGGAGTCTCCGGCCTCCTTTGAATCAGCCAAAGGGGCCTGGCTCCTGCATCACATAAGCTAATGAACATTGAGGAGCAAGGGATGGTGTGGGGCAGTCCTGACTCCTGATGACACTGACATCCTAGTGACGTTCTGAAGTGCTCCTGGGTCTCAGGTCACTTAGGCATACTGAAGCATTTTCCCCTGTGGCTTCTGCTTACTTTTCTCCTCTTGTTGCTGAGGGGTGTGAGAAGAACTGAATGATGGTTTTCATTTCCCATGATTTTGGAGTGTCCCCATGCAAGTCAACTTTAAAGAGATGGGAGTGACCCTTTCTCATAATGCATCCGTTTCAAGATGACCACCTAAAACTGCATGAGGAACATGTACCAGTCTGCATACCAGCTACCTCCGGTGTCACTGTGCCTGTAGAGCCTCATTTACACCCATTCAAAGTGAGCATTTTCCATGAAGACAGTACAGCTGTCAGAGGAATGCCTGGAGTGAGACCTGCGTTTCCAGAGCCAAGCATTATCTGGATGATAGGCAAGTGCAGAGACAACGTGAAGGGAATCTGACAGCACAGCTCAAAGGCATGCGATAAAGCTGCCTTAAAATGGCATTTTCCTGAGTGCTGCTCAAGCCAGACAATACCCATTTGTTGGAATGGTGTGACCGCATAGAGGTGTGAGTCCTGACCCAAGCTTTGCTGCAGCCATTGATGCAGTGGCCAACTATTGACCTCTTCATCCATTTTTCTGGGAGGGGAGCTGTTTGATTTGTGCATCTTCTTCCAATTTCTACTACATCTGTGGCATATTTCTGCTGACCATTTCAGTTTGCTTGGACAAACGGCAGGGCTACGAATGCTTGTGAGATGGTTTACAGTTTTGGGTGAAGTTTCTCTGGCTTCAGTGGGGTTGATGGTTGGTGTCACATGTCAGGGAGCCTTGCACATTTTTCAGGCTACCTCAGGGCGAACTGAGCAAAGTCTCCTGACAACTTACTCTTCAATTGCTGAGTTTTTCTCAGCTTCTGCCTGTGGTGATGTACTTTCATTTTGTTTCTGTGGGAGGGGCGGGAGGAAGAAGGGGAAGGTTTGTGGGCAAGCTGTTGGAGGCACAGCAGAATGATCTCCTAAGCAAGTGGTCCCACCCAACCTGGGTAAAGCAGCAGGTGTTCCCCGGCTGAGGTTGTGACTGGGTCCCACCCAGCCTCTGAAGCCTCCTAAACAGCAAAATTGGGACAGCTTAGCAGCCCACAGGAGGTCTTGCAGGTTGCCAGCGCTCAGTGGGGAGCGGCGGATGGAAGACTGTTGTTCTGCAAGCACCAGTCCTAAGGCAAATGTCAACACATTGGCCTCCCCACCCACTCTCGCCTGCTGAACTTCGCTTGCTTCTTCCAAAAGCAGCTCCACCTCACATCAATACGTCTGTGCTGACACAGGCTGATGTTACCGTGCCGGGAGCGGGAACAGTAACATCCTCTGTTCGTTTAGCACAGGCATGGTTGCATATGGAAATGAGTTTTCCTTGGAAAGGCAGCGCACCTGCTCTTAGTCTTATCTGCTGCAAAGGGATTGAGTGCTTTGGGACTAATCCTTTGGTGAAACTGAGTCCAAGCTTCCAAGCTAATCTGCAAATTGGTTTAATTTTGCCAGCAGGTTCCCCAGGTTTGGGGCTGAGAGCTGTGTAGTGTAAATTCCACGGGATCCCACTGTGGTGTATTTTCACTTGTGTAGCTTTCCTGTCAGTTCACTTAGGACAAGCACTGAACTATTTCACAACACAATAAAATGGGTTTTCTATGTGTTAAACCAAGTGCTGTAATGCAAGCATTGCAGCATACTTAGCTAGGCTCTCTTGTATGTTAAACAAGTTTCTTGCTTCGTTTGTAGTGTAAGAACAGAAGACCAGCTATTAGCAATAGTTTAAATATCTCTTGCAAGCCAAAAGGGAGACTGCAGATGTTTGAAGTCTGGAGTTATTTAGAGGAAATAAAATTTGGCTTTTTTGCTAGCCATTGCTCTGTTAGAGGATCTCTGATATAAAAGGGAAATAGAAAGCATCAAGTAAAATAATATGTATGTATGTGTGTTTGTATGCGTAATTCTTGTTTTCCTCCAGGCAGCACACTGGGGACAGGTAATCCTACTTTAATAATTTGGCCTTAGAGGATCTAATATGAAGCTCTTTGAAGCCAGGAGCATTTCTGTGATTTCTGTGGTCAGGCCCAGAAACAAAATCCTGAGCTCATTGTTGCTGTGGCAGACACAAAAAGCATTTTCCTTTGTCTGCACCTGAGCAAAACTGGTGTCCTGGTGAGAAAGTGTTTGGGCTGGAAAAAAAGTACTTTTAGCCTTCTGAACTGTCCCTTTGATTTCTCATGCCTTAGTGCAACCCACACAAACCAGAGCCAGGCTGGTGGTCTGGTGGGACAGAGGACAGCTGTTGTTCCTGTGCAAAAGGAGACAGCCAGCTCCTGGGGCTCAAGCAACTGTGCCTCCATGTCTTCCAGGTGAATCTGGATGGGGATGGTCACACTGACAAGCCCCATCACAGCCCTTCAATCTGTCGCCCCGGGACAGCCCCAGAGGCATTGGAAGAAGTAGGGCACCCACAGCAACACAGGAGATTTGAGACCCTGTCCAGAGGAGTTTTAATTCCTCTGGGTTAGAGCTGACCTCGCCTTCAGGTGGTGTTTTTTCAGTCTATTTGAAGAGCGCTGCCTGCTTTTTTTCCTTCAGCTGCGTTTTCAGAGGGTAGTAAAGCACTTGCCAAGGGTGAAGGGTGGCTGCAGAGACTGACAGCTGAACACACCAGCTGCCTGCCCTTCGCAATTGCAGGTTTCTGAGAACTGAAAACAGTTCTTTTATCTTTTATCTTTGTTTTTTCCCCCCCATCTCTCTTATCAGAGTGTGTTTAGAGGAAAGGGACATTGTCCCCGGAAGGACAGTGGCGTACCGGTGGGAGGATGGAGGAGGCATCATAGCCCTTCTCTGACAGGGCCCACCATTACCAAGACATCTCGGGAAGTCCTCTGTCACCACACATTGTCATCTGCTCCTGTTCACCCCATGGACTTGGGGTGGAGTTTTTTGCCTCTCCAAGTGGGATATATTTGGAGAGCTAGGGCAGGGTGTGTGCATATGTGGGGCTGTATTTCCTCATGAGGTGATACCGAAGACAAGCTGATTTGGGTGCCTTGATATGTTATTCATTGCCTTTGTCCTCACCTTGGTATCTGTTCCCTTTCTTCATCAGGAAAATGGGAGCCACTGCCCCAGTGTGACCTGTCTCTAAGGTACAACAAAATAAAGACCACCCATCCCACTCCCTCAGACACCTCCCAGTATGGATGGCTTGGTTGAGCAGAACAGCGTGCTAATGCACAATAAGATTGCTGAAGCTGGGAAAAGGAATGGTTTAATTAATACAAGGAACTTAGTGGCAGAGAGCCGAGATGGTCTGGTCTCTGTGTACCCAACCCCCCAGTATCAGAGCCACCGAGCGGGCAGCCTTTCCTCTCCGAGCTGCCTGGAGAACGGCAGGAATGACCCTGTGCAGCAGCTCCTGGACCCCAACATGCTGCAGCAGACGGTGGAGTCTCACTACCGGCCCAACATCATCCTCTACTCAGAGAACGTGCTGCGCTCGTGGGGTGAGAGCATTGGCTCGGAGTGCTGTGAAACTACCTTCATTGAGGACCGCTCTCCCACCAAAGACAGCCTGGAGTACCCAGACAGCAAGTTCATCGATCTCTCAGCAGATGACATCAAGATTCACACCCTCTCGTATGATGTGGAGGAAGAGGAGGACTTCCAGGAGCTAGAGGTCAGATGTCATTTGGGATATGTGGGGAAGGCTGGGGGGAGGAGGGCATATTTGGGGTTAAGTGTACAGCCTCCAAGAGCTGGTCTGCAGGGGATCAGCTGCTTTGGAAGCTGGTTTGCATGGGATCAGCTGTATCACACTCTCCTCTGGCCAGGACAGTGAGCGATCGCTCATCTTTATTTGTTGGGTAAAGTTCCAACTCTGTGGATACTAATGGCAAAAGTCCCACTGGTCCTAATGGAGGTCAGCATTTCCCTCCTACCTCTGAATGGGCTGGTCGGAAACTGAAGAAGACCCATGGGCTTAAATGCTGTGTAAGGTCAGGGCCAGGAGCATCTATCCACGTACATGGAGGTTGTCTTACTCTGCAGGCCAACATCATCTCTTACTTTCTCCTGACTTGAGCTGGGCATAAAGCAGATTGTTTTGTATACTGGCTCAAACACAAAACATTTCTGTCTCTGAATGCACACAAAATCAGAAGTCTTTGGGTTTCAAGCTGAAATGAATCCCATGTCCCTGAAATAAAAGATTTTTTTCTGATGGAGTGAAACACTTCATTAGATCCCAAATGCAATGTTTTCTTTTAGGTTCCCGTGCTTCACTGATTGCTCACAGTAAAGTAAGATACATTTTGTTCTCCAAATGGGGCAGACTATGGAAATCAACTTCATTCTTTCTTAAATGATGCATTTTTTACTTTAAAAAACCTTTTTGGTTTTGGCTGAAACCAGCTGCCCAAGAGCGGCACAGATTTGTGTTTGCCAGTGTGTGTGCGAATGGAGGGTATGCATAATGCTGCTGATCCCAAAACTTTCTCCAGCATTGGTCATAGACTCCTAACCTAGCAAAGACTGTTTGGCTGTCTGGAGCGAAGCCATAGCTTCAACTCGAATGTCCAAGTTGAGATCGAGAGACTATTTGCTCGTGTTTCTCTGTTGCAGGGGTTTTCTCCACCGAGACCTAACAAGTCCTAAAACTTCTATTTTCACCTCCTGTAATACCAGTGTCTCACCCTGTGATCAGCACAGGGGCAACCCAACAAGAGCCTGACTTCTCTTTTATTCTCTTTTCTCTCTGTATTGATAAAGTAGGAAAAAAGAGAGGTGTTTTTCCCAGTGTGTGCCAGTAACGCAGTATTCAATGCCTCCGCAGGGAGACAAAAAGTTTCTCTCTGAGGCATGTGAGGGTGTTAGCTCAAATCACACCCTTCTACAGCATTTCAAAATTGGCTGTGGGAAGTCTTGTTTTCTTAATCAAAACAAAATCCCTAGTTGCTGCCTTTTTGCCCTAGTTTCTCTCATGCAGTAGTGATGCAGGTGACTGCAGCAGGCATGTAATTGCCTAATGGTGTTATTGACATATCTGGCCTGACATTTAGGCAGCAAAAAAAAAAAATGTCTCCCTCTTGTCAATCCAAATCCAGCAAGACCTTCTTTAGCCAACTGTTGGAGAATAGGCTAAAAAAGGCTGGGAAAATAAGCAGGACAAGGAAAAATGTTTTATACCAAAAATCTTTTCCCTTTTCTTGGTGGGATTTTTAAGGTACCTTTGCAATCTCGGGGCCTCAATCTGTGTCTCTCTTCAAAGTGGCACTGTAGGAGCTTGATCAGCTTTTCATAGAGAACGTTTGTTCTAGAAAACCACCTGTAAAACAAGGTCTGAGGAAAGTGACTTCATCCTTCCTCTCCCCAGATCTCAAGGGGAGAAAGGAGAGAGCCTTTGCAAATTTTGGTACCATGCTGTGACAGTGTGTGCATCATTTTTCCTGGCTCCTCCTTCTTTCTGACCTATTTCTCTGGACTGTAGGCTCCTGAGGTCATACGCGTCCCTTCTTAAATGGGTGTACTGCATCTGGCACCGCGGATTCCCAGCCTCACTTAACCCTGCAGGATGTTACTGTGCTAATAAACAGAGAGGTGTACGGACAGCCATCCTGACCTACACATACAAAGTGCTCAGAAGAGGACAACATTCATGAAGTGCACACCCATGCGTCTTCCTCTCTTCGGTGTCGGGGTTTCTCCTCCACCAGGGGAATGGAGCAAGGGAGGAGAAAATGAGGCAAGGTCTGGGGAAGGACCTGCCTGACTGAAACATGTGCATTGCTAGAATTGCTAGAAGCCTCTGCTTCTAGCCCAGTATCAGTCTCTATCGCTGTGCTACTTGGCCAACCCAGTGCAGCGCTGTGATTTTCACACTTCTCCATGAACCAGACCTGAATGACCAACCTGCTGAGCAGCTGCACTCAGCACAAGGGGTCTCAGTATGGGGAGTAACTTCCATCCCAGGAAGATCCAAATTCTGCGGATGCAGCCGGTCATGCAGAAAGTTGGGAAGGAGAGGAGAGATGCATTTGACAGCACAAGACCAGCAAAAAATGTGACTGCTGTGTTGTGCTTTTCTGGTTCCCATGTGGACAGGTGCTGTATCTATGTGGCCAGATGCATGAGGGCCTCCTGGGCTTGGCTAATACAGAGGTTCATTAGAGACGTAGCTTCATATGTTGAGACTCCAGGAATGGAAGAAAAGTATTTGAGGACAGCAGTCACTGAGCAGGGGAATGAACCATGCCAGATTGTTAACTACATAAAAATTTGCCTATCTGTCCAAATGAGAAAAACAGCACTTGAATCACACAGCACGAGTCTGGCCCACTAGAAAGCTTTTTTTCCCACCAGTTACTAACAAGAAGCAAATGCTTTTTAAAATTACTAATAGACTTGAAGTGGGGTGGAAAGGGTTAGTACCAGGACTGGGAGCAGAAGTTAAAAGGAGGACAATGAGAGAGGGTGATACAGCAGAGGTGCAAGGTTTTGCTTCCCCACTGTGAGAGCCTTGAAGGATTCGATTCTGCCATTGAGGATGCACAGCACGTTGGTGAGTATCTTGCCACATTGACTGTCATGCCACAGCTCATTGAGGGATGGGAGCTGCATAGTATAACAGCAGATCAGGGCTCAGTTCTTGTAAAGGTTTTTTGTTGTAACATATCTGCTTTGGCACTTATTTCTGGGAGAAAACTCTAAAAATAGCCCCTTTTTGCAAACATTAGCAAAGAGGGGAGCTTTGCGCAGAAAAGCCGTTGTCTCTTGAAAACTGAGGGCTACCACTTTTCTCCACATGTCAGGGCAAGGCAAGTGGATTCCCAACTGCAGCATCTCAGTAAAATGCCTTCTGGGAGACAGAACAACCCTGGGGTTGCGAGTCGTTTGTCTTCCCCCACGTCTCTCTGGCACTGCCTGTCTTATTGCAGAGTGCCTGCCTAGGAGTTTTCAGGACTGGGTATTTAGTTTCTTAGAAATGCAGAAAAATCTAACTCGTCCCTTTGTAGTGATCCCCTCCATGCAATACTTGCAGGAGTCCGTGGACGTATGCAGAAAATAGCTTTACTGCTAGTCAGTGTGTTTCTGCCAGGGTTTCGTTTTTGAAGAGAGTTGGGCTCTTGATAACCAGAAAGGTTGTTGTTCTCTTGCAGAAAACTTCACCACGGAGAAAGTTTCTGAAAAAAGACAGCTATTTTGACTGACAGTGATTTGGTTTTGGTTTGAAGAGCTGACCCAGCCAGGCTGCAGGGGTTGCTGCTCTGTTACCTGTCATCCCCTTCAGGATGGGTCTATCCAGCTCAGCAGTGTCTCTGACAAGTTGCCTAGAAGGAGGCACCTTCTTCCCTCCCCAAGCCCGGGGACTCTGCAGAACCTGGGAGATGTAGCAGAGAAGCAGGAGACATCCTAAGCAGGGGTCCTGCACATCGCTGCAACAACACGGCCATGTTTAACTTTTTTTTTTTTTTTTTTTTTTTAACTAGCAGTGTTTCTCAAGTCCTGGTGTAATGTTATTCAGACTGCCTACGAAAATCATAATTGTCTGGACGGAAAAACATTTCTGAAACAGCTCTCATCAGCATATACAGCCCCACTTTGCTCCAGCAATTACCAGAAAGCAGAAGGCTGCGCATTCTGTCGAAGCTTTAAACTTCTCTCTTCAGTGCCCATCCCTGAAGTCAAATGATTCCCTATTAGGTATCTCTGGAACGCTTATAAATATCTTATGAGTTCTTTACGCCACAACTAATGGACAGACAACTTGTCAAATGTGGTGGCAGTGAAATATTGCATGAGTTGCTAGATGGAATACCCTCTTGTTAGAGTTCATGTGTAAATGCAGTGCCATCTTTTATCCAGAAACATTATTTGTCATATTACACTCCTGCTAGTTTTCCTCCTAACCCCTAGATAGATGGCTTATTTAGAGAAACCCAAGCTATTGATGGCAGCAAATTGAATTATTCATATGTGTCGCATAAAAGAATACATCTGAGCTCGCTCTTAAAACCCTTTTTTTTTCCTAGCAGCATCTGAAACAGTCTCTGAAAATGTAATAAATAGAATGTTCTGGGGAGTGAAAGAAGAAAGGAAATGTAGTGCTTTCAAGCTAAACCTTCCTTCTTTTTTTCCCCTGCAAATTGCTGGATGCTCCTGTGAAACTCATCCCTTGGATGTAAGCATGAAAGTATAGAGACAGAATGTGGATCCTAAGCCATGTCCTGTTCCATCTAACCCCTCTTCTCAACGTTCCCAAGCAGCTCCTGGCCACATCTCTTCTGCAACGTGAAGAGAAGGCCCTTGAGGGGTTTATGCACATGTCGAGCCCCACGACATGCATGCTTTCTCTCAATGCTTCCAGCTTGCACAGGCTTGGATGGTCCTGCATTGCGCTGATGAGACCTGAACTGCTGTGTCCTCAGCCTCCCCTGGGAGTAGGTATCCAGAAAGCATGTTTGGACACCCCCTTGGGAAGCTGAGCATGGTGGGGTTCCCCTTCCAGAGAGCTCTGCAGCATGGGCGAAGAGGCAGTCTAGTGCAGACATGGGAGGCTGTAGCGCAGATGACATCCGAGGCAGGTCTTGCATGCTTTAGGTACTTGTTTGGCCATTTCTCTTCAGGGTCTTGCATCTTGTTTTCACTAATGAATTCACTGGTCATAGCAGTGCTCTTGTGAGGTGGGAAAACAGTATTTTCTCCATTCTGCACCTGGGGAACTGAAGAAAATGGTGCAATAAATGTCTTGCCCAAGCTCACCTAGGGATGTGTTGTGGATCTGGGAATGTCATTTTGGTTTCTTTTGTCCCGTGGCACATGCTCAGAAGAACACAGGGACATGGGATAAGGTCACAGGGAAATGTGGAGGCATTTGGGCTCTTAGACCTGTCCAAGTTTGTGGATTGTGTTAGTTTCTTTTGGGTACTCAGGTGGCATGCCAGTGGAGAACAACTCTGGAAGGACTGCACAAAACTGACTGGCAAAATGGTGGCAGATGCATTTCAATGTAAATAAATGGAAACTAGTACATTTATGGAAGAATAATCTAATGCATGTGAACTGAAGGCTGAGCTTGTAACTGTGAGCTACAACTCAAGAAAGAGACCATGGAGAAATCATTGTCAGTGCTGTGAAGTCCCACAGAACAGTGTGCAGGGCAAGCCAGTAAGTCAACAAAATGTTGGGTATCTTAAAGAGCTGTGTTGAGAACAAGACGGAGTGCCAGCAGCATTTTGCCACTGTATTAAACCTTGGTGCAATCCACTTTCTTAAGTGGGGTGGGCGATTGTGGTCCCCACTTCTTAAGGACACTGTGGAGATAGAAAAGGGCAAAGAAAATGATCAAGTGGAAGTAGCAGCCTCCTTACAAGGAGTGGTGAAAAAGGTTGGGACTCTCCATTTTGTAGAGAAGGTAGCCAAGGGGTGTTGCAATCTGGTTGCACAAGATCATGAAAGTGAAGGATGAGGTGAATGCAGATCCACCGTTTGCCAAACCTGCAATATTAGAAGCAGGGGACACTTGAGGGAGCTAGTAAGAGATTGGCTTAACACAGATAACAGAAAATCGTTGTTCAGACATGGGGTAGTGAACACTTGGTGACTTACTGCCACAAGAGGTTATGACGGATCAGCAAGTTCAAAAGGGATTAGACAGATTCATGGATGAGGAATCCATAAACAGGTATTAAAAGGAATTGGCAAAGCTTTTCTTTCTAATAACTCTTACACAACAGTTGTGCATGCTGAGGGAGCACAAGGGATGGACTGCAAAGTGTCCAGGTTTATGTCATGTCCTGCTGCTGCTGTCAGAGGCCGAGCATGGGGCTCAGTGGGCCTTTGGTCTGACCCCATAGGACACACTTTATGTCCCTGGATTCCTTCACAGGCACACTATTAACAGGTTGCAAGCGTGATTACACTTCATTTGCATTTGATTTATTTTTCTCCCTTAAAGGAGAAGCCACTGGAGTCTGGAGATGCTGAGCCCTGCCAAGGGATATTAACCTTTATTAGCCAGCCCTAGGTGAAGGGAACATGGCTGGGAAGTCACCTTCAGCAGTCTCCAAGTGCCCTCCTATGAATCTTGTTAATAGCAGCCAGGGCCCAGGGCGATTCCCTTTCTCATCATCACTTCCCTGAGTTTTCAGACTGACGCTATGCAGTGAGGTCCCTGGGCTCCAGCCCGTAAGTGGCAGGGGCTCTGGATGAGCTGCATGCTGTCATTTGCAGAAGGTGGGGGTGTGGCACACTTCTTTGAGGGCTGCACCACAAAGGAAACTGTGTCAGCTCTGAAGCAAAAAGAGGACAATCGTGAAGGGCCACTCCACCTGCCCCAGCTTGAGCTGCTGCTCTTCCTGCTGAAGTGGCTCAGTGAAGAGGGGTATCTCCCTAATCTTCCTCAAGGGGCAGTGTTGAGACCATCTGCTCTGCAGGGACCACCTGCTCTGCTCCTCCTGGCAGGAACCTTTGTGTCTGCAGACAGTGGAGGTCTTCCTCTCCTTGAGTGGGAGCCCCACAGTGATGCCCCATGCCACAAAGAATAACACTGATGAAGTGCATTGCATTCACCGCAGCTTCACCCTTCTCAACAGCTGACAGCGTAAGCTGCTGAGAGACACTTCTTTGTGGTGGCTGCTGGCCTACCTGCAAAGGCATGAGTGTGCCGCGATACACATGTGCCTTCCCCATGAATTCAAAGGGTTGTTGGAAGCCCCTGTCGCTCACACAAAGATTAGGGATATTTACTTTATGGCTGTGATTACTGCTCTCCCAGAGAGAGTGTGATTTAGGAGACTGTAGCAGCTGGCCTGTTTTAGTATGGATCTGTTTATTGCTGTCTGTAGTAATCCCCTTCCAGTGGCAATGTGTTGAATGCAAGTTACTGATGAGCTATAGGCAGACTGGCTGTGGGTGTCTAGAAAACATCACAAGGGAGATGATCAAAATCCAGGGGGACAGGAGGAAGAATGGGCTTGGATAGCTGCATCCAGGGTTTTTTGCCCCTGGTATGTTTTGGTTTTGCAAGGGTCTATATGAAAAGCTTTCCAAGCAAGGAGAGACCTCTGTGAGCCCATTCTGCAAGGCTGGCTGCTCGACTGACAAGGCAATTTAGGCTGGGAGTTGGGGAAACAGGAGGAGCTGGACCAGGTCAGGGTTAGTGGATTATGGATCATTTAAATATCTTTAAAATTGAAGGGGAGCAACTGCAAAACTCAAAATGATAGAAAGAAAGAAATAAACAGGCAAAATAAAATAAATAAATAATAGATCACCAGGACGAAGAATCCATGATGGCGCCAGGTTTTAGAGACGTCACCTCTTAAGTAAGCATCAGCCAGACGCTGCTCAGTGATGAGTAAGTGTGTTGAGGCAGAGCAGTGATAAACTACAGCCCTTGGTGGGAGGGCTACCATTGAGCATGCTGCCTTCGACGTCTGCTGCATTTAGGTGAACTCAGACTGCTTGCAGAAGAGCAAAGCGATGCAGAGTGCTGGTCAGAATAGGGCATCATGTTTAACTGCATTACTGAAACAGGCATTGTGTGAGAGAAACAGAGTACATATTATCTTGTAGTCGTATCATGTGTTGGTCTTTGTCAAAAACAGACCACTGGATCATCTGGATTTGAAGCAGATCCCACAGGGCCATACCAGAAATTAGTTTTTTACGCAGTGTGTGCGTGTTGCTGAATTGGTTGCTTTGAAGGAAAAAAGGAGTAATACCAAAAGGGCTGTCTCCTGAACATCCATCAAAGGTTGCTGACAGCTGTGGCTCACAGCAGACCTTGTTGTCTGACTTCTCCAGTGTGCCTAGCATTTTAATACTGGAAGGGACTATGTGACCATCAAGTCCAGCCTCCAGTATGTCGCAGGCTGTCTGCAGAGCCTGTGTTCACTCATAATGTCTCGGTTGAGGTAAAGCACATAGCTTTTAGGGATAGCTAGTCTCGATTTAAGAAAGGGCTTTGTGTAATAGAAAATCCATTACACCTGCAGAACAGTGTTCATCACCATCTCTCTTAAAAATCTGCACCTTGTGTCTGCTCTTCATCTGTTCTGCTTTCAGTCGCTGGGGTTTCTTCTGCTTTTCTGCCAAATGAAAGAGCTGTCTCAGATCAGAAATTATCTACTCATGCAGGCACTTACAGACTGTGATGAAATAGCATCTTAAATTTATCTTATAAGTGAAGTTGGCTTCTCTACTTTCTTCCTGTATAGATGATTTCTGTGGCATGATGCATTTACCTGCCTTCTGATTCCTGATTTCTCCAACATACTTGGGAAATGGTGGTACCAGAACTGGACCCATTATGTATGTGTCTGTAGTACTGTAACTTTTCTTCCCTCTCCGTGGATCACGTTCGTTCCTCCTGTGGTGCATCACAGGGGAGGTTTATTTTCAGCTTGCTCTTGACTGAACACTCTGGTCTAGTGGTCCTTCTTGGGGTCACTGCCTCGTGAAACACAGTCCAAAGTGCACACCCTGCGTTCAACTCTGTGTACAGACAGCCTTGCTCTGTGCCAGGTGATTCCTGCTCCCAAGCCATGGTCTTTTCAGGAACAGAGTCTCTACGTGATTCAGTATCCCATCTTACATATCCTCTTCTCTTTCCCCTCCCTTCTGCACTCATTTGCTGAGGAAGCATTACTATCAACTGAAGCAGCTAGTTGAATTTCATGGACTAAAATTCATCGATGTTTCAGCTTCATCCTATCAGTCTCCAGGGTGGCCACGTTTGTCGTTGCGTTCAAGGCTGACTTCTTGCACAGGTCATTTGGGAAGTGTCAGAAGCAGTGCCCTTGAATACAGAGGTCAAGGCATCCTGTTGGATTGTCTAGCACCCAAATTTCAGCTGCTGCAAAATCGCATGCACTCTGTGTCTGGGAAGTAACACCTCCCTTAAGCCAGCAAAGTTCATTTCTCCTCTTCATCCTTTGTCACATCCATAGTTTCTGCAGAAATCCAGTTTATATCCTGCCCACATCGCTTGCACCTAATGCATTTTAGGGCTGCAGAGATGTGCACCATTGAAAAATCTGCGTAAATAAGACAGTCGAAGAGCTTGTGTGGGGGCATCCCAGCTGGTTCACCCAGTGAAAGCCTTTTCTCTGATGGTGTCACCTAGTCCTCTGGGGAAACAGGCCATTGTCTTCAGGTCCTTTTCCTGCAGGGCAGGGCAGGGCAAAGGGGAAAGGGGAGGGGAGGGGA
>NW_008794167.1:9057-74057 GCF_000699145.1 Aptenodytes forsteri | reverse complement strand
TTTTTTAATCGTTGCACAAGTTGTCCTTTGCTTGCTTATTATTTGGTTGGAGGATGCACTGGTGATACACCTGTAGAAAGAAAAAACATTAGTTTGATATTTAAGATTGCTTAAACTCATCTAGCTTAACATTAAATAAAGAAAAGTTTGTCTGTGCAGTCTTGCTCACCACCCAAACCTTGAAAATTAATTAGTTATGCTACTCCCTAACTTCTGCAAGAATTAAAAGCTTTCAGTCAGATTAGTGGAAATATGATGTAATTGTGAAAAGTTCCATGTAAATTTATAAAGAGACTTTAAACATGAAAGGAGCAGTGCTGTGGACAAGAATATCAGTGATTATGCAGGATTAGTCTGCTAACCCAAAGCGACTGTAATTGGTGAAAGTAATTCTGACTTCTCAGCACCCCTAACATCCAGCTCCTCCAATGTCAGGGTGCAGCTCTTGCAGAACCAGGAACAAGTGAAGACAGCCAGCTATGTAGCCACATTGTCAAAAGCTTCCCAATGTCAGAAAGGTTTCTGGATAGGGAGGATCTCTCGGTAAACTCAGTGTTGGGTATCGTGTTGTAAGAGAGAGAACATCAGGGAGGAAGGTTTGCTTGGAGAAATGAGTGTTTAGCTGGAAGGGGTAAGAGGTACCTTTTGCTGTTGGATTTCTTTCTGTGACGGGATAGGGAGGATCTCTCGGTAAACTCAGTGTTTGGGTATCGTGTTGTAAAGAGAGAACATCAGGGGGGAAGGTTTGCTTGGAGAAATGAGTGTTTAGCTGGAAGGGGTAAGAGGTACCTTTTGCTGGGATTTCTTTCTTTTCCCCCCCCCCCCCCTGCTGGTTCATATCTGGACTACATGGTCAGGGCTTTCTGATCAGAATTATTGTGTCACTCTTGGTGATTGACAGGTCATCTGATCCAATGTGTACTATGGGGACTTTGCCCATCAAAATGGCATTCACAACATAACTCCACTGTTCAATTAGTATGAGCCTATAGTGACTTAATCTTCCCCAGTAAGGGTTTTTATGTTAGCATAACGAAAGAAAACTTCCGCAATTATCCTCTTGCAATCTAACAGCCACCTCTCCAGTCAGCATGGGCGCTCTCTGAGATGTCCTGACGCCACCACCCTGAGAATGGTTAGTCCCTTTGGAAAGCAGCATAACTGATAATTTTCTGGTTCACCACGTGATCAAAATTATCTAGAGAATCTTTGCCCCATTTCACCTTCATCTGCAAGAAAAGGCAATTTGAAATATCAGCAGGTAGTCTCCACAGATACAATACCAGCACACTACTCAGCCAAGAACTGGGAAATCAAAAGCATTTTTGTTTTTGTATCTTACCTGTCATGAAGTTCAGGGAAGGGCACTGTTTCAAGAGACTGTTTCAGCAATGATGTTGTGGATTTCCTCCCTCCCCCTCTCTTCTCTGACTCTTGAAAGGAAAGATTATTGGTATTAAAAATTACTTAAATGGCCTGTTCTGAAAATTAAAGCAGAAAGGGAAGTCACCAAGCTCAAACACTGTACACCAGCATCAGCAGGTGTCCCCTCAGAAGTGGGATTTTATTGAGTTTCTGCCAAATGGAGCTTTGTCACTTCTGCTGAGGCACCAATACTCCTGACACAGGCTGGGGTGCTCTATGTGCTGGTGTTCACATGCACCACACAATCTCAGTGCATGGGACCTGTCTGGTCCCCCCACCTCTCCCTCCCAGGCCCCTCTGGTCTGTGGCAGGTGCTTGGCAGCAATATCTGTCAAAGCAGACTCTCCATGTTAGCAAGCGATGGGTCATGTCACCTGGTGGGTTCCCCAAATGGGTCGGTTTGAGAGGCAATCCCTTTTCCCAGTGCTAAGTCTTTCAAATATCATTAGGCTGCCAGCATTTCCTAGGTTCTTCTGACTTGTGGCTCACTAGTGGCATGTTTAGAAACTTACCTTCTTGCTCATGGGTTCATTTTCCTGTCTTGCACGCTTAGCAGCCTGTTCAGGAGTTTCTCACTTAGAGCTGACTGGTAGAGCAATGTCACTTTAGCAGTTGTTTTAGCCCAAAGGCCAAAAACTCCTGAAAAGGCTGCTAAGTTTCTAAGAGGGACACAAAACCCATGCCCAAAAGGGTACGTTTCTAAATGTGACACAGATGTCTTCCTTTCAGTGAGATTTTGCACAGCATTTCTCCTACAATCAGTGAAGGACATGCAACTACAAAAGGGTTTTTTGAGAAGATTTTTGGCCACCTTGTTTCAGGCTGGATGTGCTCCCAGGGTGAGTTAAAAAGCTTTGCAGGGCCCTTCTTGCACAAAAGCTGTAACTCCAAAGCCTGGAATAACCACAGCCTCCATGCCTGTTGTTGCATGTGGACTCCCTGCAGGCGAGGAGGAAGTCATCAGAGAGCAGGATCTCTTCCACTCCTGCTCTGCTGGAGAATTGTACTCGCTCAGCAGTGGGGCAGTCAGGTCCCTGTGGACCAGTCCTAGTAATTACCGTGAAAGAAACTTTTGCTAGGTCAGGGTTGCTGCAGCTTGACCATGGGGCATCCAAGAAACATGCCTGGGCAGGTGGTTCTGCCTACACACTGTAAATCTGGCAGCATCCCATTGCTGCTGGAGCAACTCATGCTTTTTTCTCTTTCAGCTTTTGCTACCTTGGTTCCTTATGCTTAGGTTTGCACCACATTTGTCACCTTGTCCCCATTGGGTAGTGTCTGGCTGACATTCTCACAGCCACCTGAGCAGTGACCTTCCAGAAGACTGGCATTTGAGTTGGGAGATGCAGAGCACCCAATGCTTACAGCTCCTTCTGCATTAGATATGTGACATGTTTCCGAAGTGCCAACCCACCCAGGTTCACCCTGGTTCATCTGGCTAGAGAGTCACTTTCTTTCATTCATGAAAGATGAACATGTAAAATGGGCCCTTTTCAGCTCCCTGCAGTGATTACCAAAATCTCTTGTAATTTCTCATTTCTTGCTTTCAAGTTCGTGCAATAGTGATGGAGGCTGTGACATAGTCAGGGAATGGAGATTCCCCTGGTGTTCGTAAGGAAGCCACCTGCTAGCCAGTGCTGTGCATGCAGTAGGAGAGAAAAAGAGAGCTGACTTTGTGACGCTGGCTGGGGTGGCTTCCCCAAGCGTTGGTGCTGACAGGGCAGCTGCAGTCCCAACCTGCAACTTGCAGAGATAACCCTGCCTCTGAGCTGTGCTCCCACTTCTCTCCTGTTTGATTTTGGTGCAGACATAAGGGTTCGGGTCTCTCAGCCTCCCTTCGGGGTGCTGCTAAAACAGGGTGTTAGTGCCCTGGTGAGCCTTTCAGCAGGGCAGGGAGGGAGATGTGCCACGGCCACAGTCCCAATCCTGAAGTCCTTCTGAAGGATGCCACCGGCTGGTGTGGACACTGCAGGAGGGCAGGCTAACTCCTGTGGTCCTGTTGCTGTGGAGCCACAGCAGAGCAGAATGGGTGCATGGGCCCTGATGAATAGGGTACAAGTGCCCCCAGACCTGGCCCTGTCTAGAGACCCCTGCATGGTAGGGACCCCAGGGTGGGTCACCAGAAGCCTTCTACCATGAGTGCTGGAGGCCTGTCTTGATGTTGAGGAATTGCCCTGGTGTGACTGGGGAGAGTTTTATGGGCAGATGATCACAGCCTTGGCCCACAATAGAGGAGATATAATTATAGAGGAGATATAATTATATCATTAACCAGCACCTCTACATTTCTCTCTCCCTTGCTATTCCAGAGCGATTACTCAAGTGACACCGAAAGCGAAGACAATTTCCTGATGATGCCACCAAGAGATCATCTTGGCCTCACTGTGTTCTCCATGCTCTGCTGCTTCTGGCCATTGGGAATCGCTGCCTTTTACCTGTCTCATGAGGTAATGTTAAAATGTCTCCTGCTAATTCAGAGTTTTGCATCCACAGAGTAGCCATCACCCCACACCAGCAAGGAAAGTTCACCAAGACCCAAATATGGGCAAGACATTCTCCAGGGTAGTGGGAGGTGGTTAAACAGGGTAGCGTGTTCCCCACCTTGATTTATCTCTGTGATAGTGGTGGTTGTCTTGTGAGGTATTTTATTGAGGGAGTCTACAAAATATTTTAGGTTTTAGTTGACAACGGTCAGGTTCCATGTCAGGTTACACAATGTCCAGCTAGGGATTTTCTGTGGACATGACTTCTGAGAGGAAAACACCCTTGCTATCTCAAACACTTGGACTTCCCATTGGGAAAACCGATTTATTGGTTCCCAAGCTGATCATCTGGAAAAGCAAACCAGGTAATATCCTTCCAGGAGCAGAAAAATAATTTCTGTTTTGCAGAAGCGAATTTGCTTTCCAGGAACCATTTCCTTTCCCCCTGAAAAATTGCTCAGTCTGTTCTTCTTGTCCAATTTTAATATGGAAATATTTTTTATCAGAGAAGTGACACTGTTTCGGTTTATTTCCTTCATGAGACGGGCTTGTTGGTTTCCAGCCTGCGCCTAACAATCACCTCATGTCCCATCATTTGTTTCAACAAGTATGTCTTCATAAGTGCCTGCAGAGTAATTATTGAGTTTCCCAGCATGGCAGGTAATGTAATGTGACAGAAGAGGAGTCACACTGGAAGTCTCATCAGTGACTGCAAGGAAACGTTCGCTTATATTTCTATCTGCTAGTGGTAGCAATGCCTGTTGCAAACTACAGTCTGTACTCCACAGCACCAAAATCATTCACCCTCTCGCCTGTCTTTCTAATCTGCCTGCTCTAAACATCTACCAGTGCTGGGTATTTGTCAAGCCAGAGCAGGCACTTCACATCAGAAGAATCCTAGTCTTCAATATCAAAGAAAGAGATACAGCACTACTATTTTTTGCTTTAAATGAAGTGTCTGTCATGGGACTTGGAAGCCTCTGAGACAATTAAAGTTTGTCCAGTGGAAAATAACAAGTTTCCTTGTTTGAGTGCTATTGATTTCTCAAGTTTGGGTCAACGGATTTGCCTGATGATGATGACAGCAAAAAGTAAAGCATTGGGTGGGATCCGCACGTGCTTTAGTACCCTGTCGTTTGGTCCTTCAGGCGGAGCTATTTGTCAGCAGTTTCAATGGCTATGTCTCTTCACATGCGTGGACTAGGCAGGATTTTTCACCAATGCTGCAGCCGAGGAAGGGTTGAGAGTTTGTCACTATTAGCAGTGTGTTCGCTCTGTGCTGGGGAAAATAGTGCATTCATTAATTTTCCGCGGTAGCGTTCCTTCAGGAGGCCTGGGGATTGCTAGCTAGTTTTATCTAAGCAATGAAAGCACAGCACAGTGCAATAAATGCAAAATAAACAACATAATTAAGTACTAAAAAGCAGTAAGCCTGAGAAGCTAAAGAGACACTGCTGAGAGCCGGTGTACGAAGGACAGGGCATCCACAATAGCTGTGAACTGATCCCAGGGGCCAGCATAAATCCGTAAGATGCTACTACCTCAATAGGAGCATAAGGAAGGTGGAAAAGTTCACACGAAGGCAGCGGAAGATTATGATATTGTGCTGAAGGATTTAGGCCCTGGAAAATGGAAACTTGGGTGTTTGTTTGGTTTAGCATAATGACGGGGAACTGCTGAATGTGACTGCCTAAAACTAGGAGCTGTTAGCAAGAAAGGTCAGGCAGATGCTTTGCTTTTATTAGGTTGAGAGGAAGTAAATTAATCTTTGTTAATTGACCCCTTGGATTCACCAAGGCAAGCTGTGGCTAAATCCAGCTGGAGGATGGACTGTGTTTCTGAGGAATTTTGACTTCTGCTTTTTGTTTTTGCATTGGAAGTAGAAATTTTTTCTTCTCTCCCCACTAAAAAATGGTAATAATAATAATGCCACCCCTGCATGCTCCTTTCCTCCCATCTCTCCTCTTAGCTCTCTCCAACAGCTGAATCAGCTGAGAACTCCTTTGCGAAATCTCTCGCAGAAAGATGTTCAAGTCCCTGCTCGTCCCAGTCCAGCACAGGCACGTCAGTCTGTCCGCTCCCCGAGTTCCCAGGCAGGTACCTTCGCTGCCTGCCTTCCCCTCCAGCAGGTCCATCACGGCCCTGAGAAACCACCAGCCTTCACTGAAACCGGCACTTCTGCAAAACCCCATGTCCAACAAATCGGCATTTTCCAGTGGAAAAATGAAGCTCAAATTAAGGCCAAAACCTTCTGTGGTTGAGAACTGGCTAAAATAGCTGGTACAAACCACCGAAATCCTGCACCTAGCTAAGCGAATACCGGCAGTGGTATCAACTCATGCTTTGGAGCATAAACCATTCAGAATGATGTTTTATATGTGAGGTAGTAAAACATTACATCCTATTAGCATGTGTTTTCTATTTATATAGGTCTTTTAACTTAAACTCCTGAATAGCATTTGAGATCTCTTGTTAATACAAAAGGGTAGTCCAACATTCCTTGTCCTTTATCAAAAGTCAGAACTATAACTAAAGATCAAAACTTGGCCCTGGCATTCAAACCTTTTTTTTGCAGCTGCTTGAGCTCTTGAAAATTTCATGTTTTCAAAAGTCTCCTGGGTAGTTCTACTAAAAAGGCCCAGTCTGGGAAAAAGTTGTAACACTTAGGAACTTCAAAGGTGGTGGATGAATTCTTTGTGCCAGAATTTAGCACTTGTGGTGAACTTTTCTAAAAACCTGGTCTCCTTTAGGTGTGCAATGCATTTACAGGTGACGTCCTGATTTGCAGAAGATATATTTGCAGTGCAGCTCAGTCCAAAGGGACAGGTGCTCTCAGTTTATTCCTGCAGCACCTGGCAGTACATTTAATGCTGCATATGTCTATGTCATGGTGCAAAAGAATTATACAAGGATCAATGCTGTAAGGTTTGAGAGATGCTCTTCACAAATAGAAAGATTATTTTTCCCTGTGCTCCATAAAAGCAATGTGCTTCCTTGCAGGGAGTATTTCTGCTCTGTGTGGGACTTTTAGTTTTTCCACCAGGGCTCTTTGCCAATGTGCTGCTAACTTAGGGCTTCTTGGAGGCCATCTGTATTGAAGCAATGCAGCTGTGCAGGGTCTGCCTGCATGGTGGAAACAAAGATGTGCATCAGGTTTAGCTGAGCCAGCAGGGAGGAGCAGTGGATTCAGAAATGCACTCTGAAAGCAAAAGCAGTTCCTTTCCATTCGGATATCTGATTTTCATGAGTAGGGCATCGCCTGGTGATCTTCCTATCCCAAGCAATGCTGAGAGTCGCTGCTTTTCATCTTCCCTCAGTAAAACAGAGAGCCTGAAGCCATCACTGTGTTGTATACTTCCTCATTTAGTTGCTTCTGTTTTCATTTGTGTTTTCCTTCCCACAAGAGACTTACACCTACTGCTTGTGGCTGCCCAGTCCTGCTCGCTCTCTCAGCTACCAGTAAATCACTGTCAGGACCGGGCCATTTTCTTCCCATGTATCCCATCTTCCATCATGCTTGCTTCTTCGGACCGTGAGATCGGGATGTGACTCCCATTGCCTCACAGGCACACGGTGTCCTCCTGGTCACACTGGCATCATGCTAAGTGGTGTCCAGGTCCCCCTCTCACCTGAGCTGCACAGGTAAGCTACAGGGGCTTTGCACACATGAGACATTCAGGTGACCTGTCCAGAAGCCACTGCTTTAGGATAACCTCTCAGGAGGGATAACGTCTCTGAGTACTCTGATTTTTAACAGTAGACTGTTTATTGGCTAATTTTCCACTTTTCTACAAACGGGGCATATGAGTTTTTATGCTTGCAATTTTTTGCATTAGCTGCTTTCCTAACAGCTTATAGCTGAGTCTGAAGGGCTCAGTCAGAGGGGTTTTTGTGCAGTTTGCAGGGAAGCCTCTGCAGAGGAAAATGTAAATGTTGTATGCCTTTCACCATAAAACTCTCCACCACAAACAGTGTCTGATCAAAAAAACCTCATTATGTTTATTTTTTTGTAAATCTCCACCCTCTGGAGTCATGCAGGTACCTCAGTTTTCATTTTTACAGAAGACTTGAGCTTTGTAGATTGTAGGAAAATCTGAAGCTTCTTAAATCAGAGAAAGAAGTTAAAAAAAAATCTTTTTGTCTTGTCAAGTTTACCATTAAACCTATCAGACGATTTATTGGGGCCTGTCAGGATTTCTGCCTGGTGGGGGCTGATAATCCTGCAAGGTCTTTTTGTCTGAATCCTCTTTTTATCCCTGCGTTTATTTTTAGGAAAGAGAGCAATACCGTGGCACACATTTCTTTCCCTCTTGTAAAAAGAAATTCATTATCAGAGACCTAAGTCTGTGCTGGTGTGAATGAGCTTCACTCTGTACCTGTTCTCTTGTGGAATGTGGGTGGTCATGTGGAGCCCTTCACCCCCAGTAAGTCCCCATCAAAGCGTCCGAGACATGCCAGCTGGGCCAGACAGAAACAAGAGTATGTACAACACCTCTATCCAGCTTCCGTGCAACCTCCATGGAGCTGTGTCAGGCTGGCATAGACATGCAGCTGAAAAATCCCACTGGACACTTCTCGGCATGCTTAGGTGCTCAAATAGCCTCCAAACCCGCTTTCCTCCCCGGCAGCACGTGAGATCTGCCAGGCAGCAGACCAAGCGCACGAGAGCAATCGCTTCTCATCTGCTGTGCTCACTCCGTGCCGTCATTACCTCCCTCACACGGTGATCGAGGGATGCACGGCTCTGAAATTATTTCCCCAGCCCATGGATTGCTTGAGCGGGCACAGCTCCAAATACCATCGCTCGGATTGTCTTTAAAGAAAAGTAGGGACTGCGCACTGGGTAAAAGGATTTTCTCCATTTTTCATACAGACAGGAGGCATACGTGATCAGGCAAAGGAGTAGCTTGTCTTTCTTCATGATAACTTCTGGACCAGTTGGTTACTTTCTATCCAGTTTTCAGAGATAGAGGCTTTGAAAAAACTGTATTTTGTCACGTTTCAGTGGTCACCGGGGAGAAGAGACAGGGAATGTTTGTGTCCCCACTGGGAGGGAGAAGACAGTAGGAACTTAACCTTTATCAGAGGCCAGGGATTAGGTGCTCAGCACACGTGAATGTATTTCACTTTCTTTGCTTTTCTGCATCAGATTTTGACATCTAGCCACTGCTGAAAAGGACAGAGAAGTAACAGTCAGGTGTTATCTGTTGTTTATTCATTAGAAATGTGGCTCATAGTCCCCATCTCAACTGGGGAAACCATGAGATGCAGCAGCGGTGTGACTTGCCACACTCCACCAAACTGGCTGGTGGTGCTGGTAAGACCTTTCCATGCTCTACCAGCCCAACCTGTTTTTTTTTTCCTCTCTGCCCCACTTTTCTCCATCAGAAAATAGAACATAACAGATTATAAAGAAGTTGACATGCACAGCCATGAGCGTATGTCTGTACTGGTGATGCTGCATTCCCTTGTATCTGAGATGAAAAGGTACAGGCAAAACCTAAAACCTGGAGTAGTTTTCTTTACTTGTTACATGTGCAGTTAACAGGCGAAGCTGCATACTTGCAGGACACACTGGTCAGCATTGCTGAAGCAATTCTAGCAAAGCAGACAGCGGGCTTTTTCATTTTCAAGAGAGGTTGCTGATTTTTCAGCACTGCATCATTTCTTGGACTAAGAAGCAACACTTCTACAAAAGGCCTGACTGTCAAAAGAAGATGAGCTTTAACCTCCTTAAATATAATATGAAAAAGTCCTTTCTTTGGTGTCTTGGATCAGGATACCAAATCACACAATCCCTGAGTTGAAGCTGGGCTGTTGCTTCGGGTCACGCAGCTTGGGTGTAGGGTACTGGGTGTGTTCTGGGGCTACCCAGCCCCATCTCTGCCATTGGTCACGCAAGGCTTTGAGCTGTTTGTGTTGATCAATCAAAAAGCAAATCTCTGCGTTCTTTGTCTGGCTCTGTGTGTGCATGTGAGTGCAGGCACATGCAGGCACCCTTCTGATGAAGCTTTGTAGTCTTTGAGCTGTAAAAGGCTATGACTAAAACCTCCGGACAACTAAACCCTCTTGTGCCAGGAATGAGTCAAAATAAGTCAAAATGAGGTCCTCCTCACATGGTGCTGCTAAGGAGTTTTGTGGCAGAAATATTCCCAGCAGAGCTCTGTGCCAGTGTCTTGCTGAGGTGGCCAAGGGCCAACGGTACGGCCATTGTCCTTGCGTGAGAGCCCTGGCCCTGGGAGGTCCACCGCTCACCGGGCTGTGTCCCAGCTGCAAGGTAGATGGCAGACACCATGACTTATGGGTTCCTCTGAGCCCGTTTCAGTCTTAATAGCTGATGAATATAGATTCTGTTTAGTTAATATTTATTATTTCTTGACATGCCAACTCTCCGCTCACTTCTGTGTGGAAGATCTGGCTTGACAACTGTCTTACCAAGGAGGGGGCTAAGCCAGGGACTCACACAGAAGGTCAGGTCCCCCGACCGATGCTGGGGCAGTCCATGCTTACATGACTTCACCTCTAGGTGCCTATGGCTCTCGTGTCACAGGGCTCAGCTTCTTGCTGGGACGAGCTGTATGCTCTGGGACTGTTGCTCAGTGATCACCTTAAGAAAGAGCCAAGTTCTTCCAGCCACATCGTAACACAGAAATAGCTGTGGAGGACTGGCATGGTAGATTTCAGGCCTGAATTTTGGCAGAGTTTGAAACCATTGAAAACAAGGTTTTATATGAGGAAATGCGGGGTGAACATTACTTGCAAACTGCTCATACAACTCTGCTTGCAAACTGTCTCTCTGTATGAGTGCATATGTGCGCACTCCTGTTAAAACACAGCGCTTGCAAGGATAAGCACTTCAAGATCATTGAATGACACTATAATTTTAGCTACCACAAGACAGCTGTCTTGTACTTGCATATGGCTCTTCAGACATACATATCTTGTGCTTTGACTTGCTTCTATACTCGAGCCTAGGCCTGAGCACCATGGCCTGTGCTGGTCGCTTTTAGCTAATGGCTTTCACCCCTTGTCTACCCATGGGGTTGGGGCAGGGGCTGCCTGCATGTGACCCAGGCATCCTGCCCTTGGCAGGTCTGTAGACACGACTGATAGTAACCTGGAGGTGGGTCTGCCCCTGGGGGAGGGAGCAGTGCTGTGTACACTGGTCTCCCTGGGCTGAGCAGCATGAGTACTGGGACAGAAGCCCAGTAAACTGCTGACCATGCACGTTCATTAGACACAGAGGTAGAGTCTGTCAGAGGAAAATATGTCATGCCAGATCCAGCAGCCCGAGAGGGGCGATGCTGCTGCTGCTCAATGCCCCCAGGTCCAACCAGCAGCAAGGCTGAAGATGCACTCGTGGCAAGCACACACACACAGAGCACACATATACACCGTGTACACCATGTATCTACATATATACATGGCTGGCCACACAGATCACAGAAAGACACTCAGAGCACTCAACAAATGCAGACAGCACCAGCAGCCTCCTCCTGCTCCTCTCTGTCTGAGCAGGATGGAGGTCCACCAGTAAGAATATCTATCTGTCTATATACACACATATATATACACACACACATCTGTGCAATGTGGATCCCTCCAGTACCTGGGCTCAGGCACCCAGTCTGCCCAGTAGTGAGAGTGAGGATCCCTCAGCCTTTCTGAGGAGGAATAAAGGGCATCAAGGAGAGGGAAATATGCTGTGTTGGATGGGGAGACTGAGAGTGGGAGAGAGGCTGTGATGACCAGAGTTAGTTTAGGAGCATGGCATGGGATGCAATAGCTTGGGTAGGGCGAGCTTAATCCTCCAGGTAGGTCTTGCTTGAAGAAAGGCAGGTTAGAGATTTCCCCTGTTAAGAAGGATTAAACGTAAGATTGCATGAATACTGCAAGGGGCTTTCTTTGCCAGTGTGGCTCACACGTGGGCATGTTCATGAGGCAGGTGGTTGCAGCTATGGCACTAAATAGATTGGTATGATAATCTCTGTCCTAACTAGGACAGCTCTGTGTGGGGCTGGAGCTCTCCCTTGACACCGAGTGTCTCTGTGCAGGCTCAGAATGAAAGGCAAATGCTCAGAGGTTAATGCCCCAGGCCAGCAGAGCCCATGGGGCGTGCAGAGCATGTGCATGGCCAGGGCACGGACAAGGCTGTATTCACAAGGGCTGGTCTGCAGAACATTGCTGCTGGCTGCCTGTCCACACTCCTCCCCTTGCTCCCATCAGGCAGATGGCAGACTTGCTGGGCAGAGGATGGTAGTGAATACTGAACAGCACAGCCTGTGCCAGCATAAAATAACATGGCTGCTGTTCTCAACCGTGGTACAGAGAGAAACTACCTGCTGAGATAGCCAGGAACATATGTTGCTGTGTGAGAGTGCTGGGTCTCTTGTTCTTGGAAGAGCAGCTCTGAAATGGATGTCCCTGGCCCCTGATTAGGGACATTTGGGTGACATCCCTTGGCTTTGCAAAAAGCTTGTCACATGGTTCAGCATATTCAAGGTTTGCAACTTCTGTTCCTTTCAGAGGAGAGGGAAAACCTAGTCCTGGATGGAGTGGCAGAGGATGTCTCGTGGCCCTTTGATTCCCCAGGGTCTGCCTCAGGCCGTGATAGCCACTCTGAAGTGGGGTTGATTAACTACCGGCACCTCTAATTCTCTGCTTTCCAGGCGGGAGCTGGCTCCCAGCCAGTGGTTTGAGTGTGCGTAGACTTTGCTTGTTCCGACTTTTCCCTTCGGGGTAGACGTCTCCTGAGAAGAGAGATGTTTGTGCACACAAGAAAATGGCCATTTAGAGTGCGTTGTGTGTCAGTAGCTGCTGATTTCAGTGCGCTGTGGGTAAGGTCTTGGGCCGGGGAACTTTGTAAGTGTCTTGTATAATTTCCTCTTCATTCCTCTTTGTCCTTTTGATCTTGTGGTCACATTTCCAAGTCACGAACTACGGCTACAAAAAGGGATTAGATTAATGAATGGTCTGATTGCTTTAGCCCTTAAGCTAATTTTAAATAATTGGAAAGGTAGCTCGCAAATAACATTCCCTGGAGAGTTTAATTCATTATGCAGGTGTTTAATTACAAGGAAGTTTTGGGACAGAAGAGGGACCAACTCAAAATGTTTGAGGAGATGAGGGGTCTCTTTTATTAGCAAGAACATCCTGCACAATGGCAAACTTTGTACGTGAATTGTTCTGTGCCAGACATCTATGCCTCGCACATTAAGCTGAGCCAGCCAGAGCCCAGAGACGTATCAATATAGTCATTCTCCAAGGGTATAAAACATTATTCCCTCCTGGCATCCTCTTTTCGTCCTGCTGTTACTTTTTGTTGCTCATCTATTGGTTCATTATTTCACAGGCTTACGAGACAGCGAGGATTGTTTCAGTGCAGAAAATGCACCTTCAACAGGTTACTTGCACGCCTGCCACTAAGCTTGGTGTGTCTGTAGTATTCACAAAATCACTGAGAGACCTGTCTGGTGTAGGCATCTGAAGAGTAGGGTAATAAATCTTCCACAGCAATTGATCAGGGGGTTCAGGCCCCATGATGTTTAGGCGATTCTCACTAAGTTTAAACAACTTTTTAGTCTTCGGCAGTGTTTTTTTGGTGTTTTTTTAGCTTAGACAGCAAGGATGGATTTTGTTAGCAGGGACATGGAGTTAGTATTGTTAGCAGGGACATGGAGCTGGAATTGTTAGCAGGGACATGGAGGGGCTTTTGTTAGTAATCCTCACATGTCCAAGCTAAATACTTGATTTTTCACACCTGCAAAGGTAGAGTGTCCAGGACGGATTATATTCCAGGAGAGGACACAGAAGGAGCATGCTCCGAGTCCAAGGGCAAAACCAGGGCACATGATTTTGCACCTCCCTAGTAGGTCTCCCTGCTGAAAGAGGCATGAGAAAAGAAGAGACCATTGCAGATCTGGGAATGGAACATGGTCCCCCCCCTGGTTCTGACCATCCCAATGTCTGCTTCAGTTGTCAGAAAAGCCAAAAAGCTTTGGATGCTGCTTCAGTGGCTGCTTCAGAAGCCTGGTGACGTGATGAAGCTCCTCACATCCAAGGCGGTAAATGATCTCCCTTGAATTCTCCTGTGGCAAGGAGAACAGAGTGTGTGTCTAGAGTAGTTCTTTGGGTGCTGTTTATATAATAGACCTTTCTTTCATCTTGCACTGTGACAGCACCCTTTTCCAAAACAAAAACAAATGAAAGGAGGCACGCACATCTGAAGTTTAATGTATGCAGCCGTAAATGAACGGATGTTTTCAACAGCAAAGACTTAACCTTAACCTTTTATCGATCTGCAGAATACTCAGGTATTTTTTTTCTTCTTCTCAGAGATCAACATCATGTACCAGAGATCCAGGGCTATATTCTAATCTTGAATATACAGCTTGCTATCTCTCAGCAGCTGTTCTGGCGAGGGCTACTGAATTACTACTTTGTTTGGATGCACAGGAAAGTGAATTGATCACTGCTAATTACAATCTATGTATCTCTTTCAAATGGGCTGCAGAAAAACACTTTGAAGTGAAGACTTGAGTCTAGTGATCTAGGCACCCAAAGATGCCTGCCAGACAATAGTAACTCCTCATTGAATTGACTGACTTCCCAGCAGCAGAAAAGAAATAAGTTTTTATATATTTATTTTGGGATGAACCGCAAGAACCAGCTGAAAAGGAAGGGACTAAGACCTACCTGCAGCTGTGCAATTTGTATCTAAAACTGGGCACTGCATTTTCATAAGTAACAACTATGCTCTTCAGCCTAAAATAAATACTGGATTATCTGTTGTATCAAAATAGATGAGTCTCAGGACCCACTGCAAGGCAGAACCTGGGAAAGGAACACAGCTGTTGCACAAACTGATACAATATCTGAGATAGGAAAGGAGAAGACTCTCCGTTTTCAGATGTTGTGCCTGAGCAGCATGCACCTCCCCAGTGGTTCTGCGCTGAGGTTTTCCTCCGGGGCAAATGGTTGTTATGGCTGTCCCAGCAGTGAGCCTATAGACTTTCCCACTGAGTGCAAGGCTTTCTTCAAGTGAAAACTAAAACAGATAAAGAAGTCATATCATGGGACCCTGGAAGGCAGCATAGTAAAAGACAGATTTCTGTTGCTAGTGGCAGTGTCCAGGGGGACCTCTGTAAAGTTAAGCTCTGTGCCAGCCAAAAAGCTTGAGAGCCAACAAGACGAACAAAAAAAACCCAAACCTGTCCCATTAAAGTAGATGAAGAGATTGCACTTTGTTCCCATGACTCTGGACAAAATATTGAGCCCAGCAGGAACAGCTTCCCTGAGGCAGTCACTAGAAATTCGGGCTGCCAGGGACATACAGGTATACAGGTACTCTCTCCCTTCAATAGCTCTGGCCTCGATCTGTAACAGTCTTTACCCTACCTCTTACCAGTCTCTGTGGTACCCTGTTTCCAGCCCTTGTTTCATTTGTGCCTAAAATGGCTGAAATCTTTCTCTAAGAAGTGAAAGGTAAGTTAATTATCTAATATTATTGCATTGTTCCCAAACACTGTTTCCTAATCTAAACAATAGCATTTGCTGGATGCTTTTCCTCCAGCTGTATCCACAGAGGTAGGCAGGACATTAAAATGCACCTATCAAGACACATGATCTTAATGTTCTGTTGGTAATAAAACTAATGTAAGTATTTTATGTGCTTGGGGGGGAAAACCACCAACTTTTTCATATTGTGAAAATTTTTCTTCTCCCTTCCCCTGTGCCAGTTTAGTATTAAAATACTCTCATTATGGGGCACGATGAGCAATGAGTTATGAATCACATTTCCACATCTTGGCATTTCTTGTATTATTTCCAAGAAGTGTGAAAGAGTCATGGTTGCTTGGGTGAATGCAAGTCCATGCATGTTCACAGAGGGACTCAGCTTCCTCCAAGAGGGTGAGGGAGGCCAGGGATGAAAGAAGAGAGGTCACAGCATTGAGCTGGAGAGATGGAATTGGCAATCCCTGCTCGACCACGTTCCTCATCCTGCCTTCCTTGGAGTGAGTACTTTGCCATCATGAAGACAAGGAGAAAGGATGCGATTCAAACCAGCTGTTACCCAGAATTCCCAGGCTCGAAGATGGTGAATGGATGTTAGTGTCCATCCCAGTATCATAAGGTGTATCACCATGAGGGACCTCTCCTTATGGCTACTGTCTCTAGCAAGAGGTGTAGAAATGTGATGGTGGGAGCAGGAAAGACCAAATCTTTTCTTCCCAGGTCTGTTCAGGGAGCCACCTCTGGCTGGGATTTGGACTTTTTGTTGCTCAGTCATCTGATGGGGGATCTCTGGAAGGAATCACGTCCTCTCTTCACAATGGGGACCAAAAGTTGGTGGAGAATTTCCTGTCCACGGTTCAGAGCCTAGTAGCTGCTCCCAGCACTTCCCTTTGCTATGGCAAGGACATGCTACAAAAGCTTAAGCTGGTCCTTGGGCTGATAATGGCAGACAGAGTAACTTCCAAATCCTCCCGGGTGTGATAACCCAAGAAATGGGATTTGGTGTCCAGAGACATGTGGGCCTTTGAACTAATTTAAATAGTAATTGTCCCAGACTGGGATTTCTGGATTTCATTCAAGACACCACACTCAGTAATTGTGCTGAATGTGTTCTCATTCCTTGACCTTGTCGCACAGATGGCGTTGTTCTAAGCAGGTTTCTACAGACTACAACTAATTAAGCAATTAATTAGGAGCTTGCACTTACACAGAAGCTATTGTAAAGCAGTAACTTCAGTGACCTTATGGGACCTTGCCACAGCATTGGTCCAAAGACTGTACAGATTGTCTTTGCTAAAGTTTCAGTGTATCCACCTAGTTTCAGTTTGAACCACAGCTGTGACAGGTTGGCTCAGCTTAAGCTGGACTCCCCTGAGCATCATCTGAGCCTTTCCTGACGTGTCTTCAGGATGTCTCACTTATATTTGAAAGCTTTCCTTCCTTCCTGATGAAGACCACCTTGTCCTGTGACATTCAGGAGCTATTCCTAAATTGTGGTGAACACAAATTTCTTGTTTCCCAGGGTTTTCAGTATTCCCATAATGATAACGAGTATTTAAATCACATGGGCATTGGCTTTTATTCTTCCGTATCTCACTTTGTTCTGTCAACACTTCAGCATTCTTCCACCTGTCAACCTTGTTTCAAGCCTTCATATATTCTGATTCTAATTGTGTCAAAGTGATGCCTTATGACTCCCTCCCCCATTTCTAATAACTTCTGTGTTGTAGAATAACAACAAAACCATGATACACACTTCATATATCTGCTGATTGGAAAACAGATCATCATAGAGGTTTCCAGCACATGTATGCATTCTGGCTGGAAAAGGAATGAGCAGCATTAGTTCCCCTTCATTTCTTTATTAACAGCAAGGAATCTCAAAGTTTTTATTTCAGGGCGTTGGATTCAGCCTGGGGAATTGGTAACATTATTTGCCTGTTTTTTGCTCATGAACTGCAAGTGGAGGTTTATGTTCTCCATACATTTCTTAAAGTTACTTAGCAGAAATGTTGAAAACAAAGAATGAAGTGGCATTAGGTAAGCTCAAGGAGCAACTTTTCATTGTGGCATAGGATGAGTGTCTCAGTTCAGGATTCCTGTATTCCTGTGTGAACATGAGACCCAACTCAGCCCTTGCTCCATACACACTATGTCTAAATGGGACTTAACAGTGGCTCACCTTCGTTGAGGGAACCAGGGTCTCAGGAGCAGAAAGGCCTTCATCTTGGAAAGGTTATAAGAGCACTCCTGCATCTCCTGATGATGCAGCTCTCTGCAGATGATGCCTTTCTCTAGGATCCCTTGCGTCCATAACCACTGGGTACCCAGGACACCCCATGCTTGGGCAGATGACCACTTCCAGTATTCAAGAAAAGGGAGTTGAGTAAAACCAGTGAATTTCTGCAATGTTCATTATTACTGGAGGTTCCTTACCTCATCAAGCAGTTTTGCCAATACGCTGAGAGGGGACATTGTTCCTCCTGGTAGCAGGAACAAGCTGTGGTAGGAATACTGCAATAACAGCACTTGCTTGCTCTTGGAAGTACCTGTACTCCCCTGGATTTATATGGTGATTTGACCTCTAATGCATTTAATGCACAGGTTTCAGTTGCGTTTCTTTTATCTGTCAGTACTTAAAAGAGCAGTAAGTACCTCTGAAGGCTGCCTGTGCCTCTGCTAGATTTGACACGGAGGTGGCTTGTGGTACAGCTTTGCCTCAAAAAGGGCTGAGCCTGAGTCTTGCTTCCTCTTCATTTGCAGAGCACAAAAGGAGGGGCATCTACAGGATGACTTTGGAAGGGGACCATGACTAAGACACTCTGGCCATGGTACAGCCTCACTTTCCCTGTGTTGCTATCGTTGCAGTCAGGCTCTGAACGCTTTGGTGTTGCTCTCTCTGCCCCTTGGGTCCAGCGTTCCTTGAATTGGAAATTTCCCATTTACTGTGGCCCAGGATAAATGAACAATCCAATCTTCAAAACCCATTAGGGATTAATTACAAGCAGAAGTTATACTGTTTTAATTAAAGCAACATACTTCAGGCAGCCCATCCCTGTAATGCAGGCTTAGTATCAATGTCCTTTATACCAGAAAAGATCTTCCCAGATATGTGTAGAAGGGAGTAATCTGTCCTGCAGGAAGCACAAATATACTGGCATGCTCTGCTACAATTAGCTTGAAAGAAAAAACAGTGTCCTGCTGGGTGCAGTTATACCACTGCCAATCTGTAGGTTGAACTCACTTTCCTCTTGTGCCGTCCTGAATGCTGCTGGGGTGATGGGTGAGAACCATATAAATGACAGTGCTGGAGGAGCTGAAACGGGGACACCAGAGTGTGGCTGTGTCAGAGGGGAAATAAATCTGCCTTTGATGATGTGTTGCACACAGGAAGATGTTTTTCTTAGGGGAAATGAGCAGACCAGCCCTGTGGAGCAGAGGAGCCCTGTGAAGAGCAGACATGGCAGGACACGCCGATGGAAGTGTGCCACTTGGAGTGCTGAGACCAGCGCCTGTCATTTGGTGCCAGCGGCCTTCCTGCTTATCTTTAAACCCCAGAGAAGCACAGGAACACAGATCATCTTGAAAGCCAGTGGGATTCAAGCTGCTGAGTTATTCATCAGCATTGAAAAAGCAACCTTGTATTAATTAGCCACTTCATAGGCCAAAAGGGTCAAAAGCAAACCCACTGAAGACGAGAGACTTTTGTTCTCTCTGGTCACCTGGCACATCAGAGAGGGCCCCCTAGAAAAGAGGCAGGAAAGAGTCAGTCGGCGGTGTGGTGTTTAGTAGGGATTCAGGAAGGTTTCCGCACAGCAAAGGCCATCAAGGCCTTCGAACAGGTCCTTTGTCGGAGTGCAACAACTGGAAGTCCAGGCTAGTTCTTAAAAAAGCCAAGGGCGTGAACAGTGGGAAAGAAGAGAAACAACCATCTCCTCTGTACAGGCCAAGCTTGCCGATGCAGGCACCAGAGTCATATCTGAGGTTTCTAGCTTTACATGTTAAAGATGCCACCATTTGGCATCAAGCCTATAAGTTCAGGTTGTCTTTAGGAAAAAAAGGGTCAAGCGGTGGGAATCTGAACTTCTCTCAACGTTGCAGATCAGACTTCCAGCTCCAGTTGGAGCTGCAGGGGTTCTGTTTTGCTTTTGAAATAGGATATGTGTGAAGATTATGTTTTCTTGCTGTTTGTCATAACGTGATTTGGAAGAAATAGCTGCTTCCGCTCATTTTGGGAAGTCAGCCAGACCTGAACAATCTCACAGTGAGCAATGTCACAGTGAAACCTGGAACAGAGATTCCTGTTTCCCTGCATTCACTGTTTCGTTACAGAGTGCTGCTATTATCACAAAACCTTTTTTTCCCCCTCTGTAACAGCTCCCTTGCGGATTTGAGGCTGTAATGTTTCTGTGACCACAAAGGAAACAGCATGTTTGAAAATTATTTGATAAGGCCAAAATAATTTACCTCCTACCAAGTGTGACATATTTCAGCAATTGCTAATTAATCTGAGAGATTGCTGTCATAGCTCTCTGCAAAGGAAAATCACAACCTCTGTGAAATCTCTTTGGCAGAATGTGCATCACCTGCTATCTCCAGTATAAGCACAGGGTGGTGACAGTATTGTCGGCATTAAATCACCCTTCCAGTATGTTCAGCTTCTCTTTTAATCTACCAGCCCATACCTCACCAACCTGGAGTCTTCACTGTATGTGCTTGCATCTGTTAGCAAAGCAAGTAAGATCATTCTTCCTAGCAATTGCTATGTGGAGGATCAAAGATAAAATGTAGAAATGCCACCATTTGTAAACCCTGGCAAATATGTGAGCTGCTTATCCTATTAGGTGTCCAGTCTGGGGACATTTGTTGTAACAGTCAGGAGGATGCGTGTTTTCCCTGCTCCTGCAGGGACGTGGCTCTGTACCACTGCATGGGTTGCTGGGAACACCGCTTTTGCACTGTGTGACTGCGTCATTAATCAGGAGAGAATTGAGAGGTTGAAGGCAGTGGTGCTACTACAAGTGGTGACGACTAGATACCCTGCCTGGTATTTCTTTTGCTGAACAGAGATGGAAACGTTGTCTAGTTCAGGTCTTTCTCGGGCATCCAGGTTAGGGATCCCAGAGCCTCCATTTTCGGGTGACCAGATGGAGCACGGAACTATACTAATATCAACACTGAGAATAACCTCAAATTGTTGCCACAAGCATAGGTAAATCTGAGGGTAAAACTTTGGTAGGCTGTATAATACCTTTTTTCCACACAAATTTCCATTCATCCCATGAAAATAGTTTCTTGGTGATCTCCCTTGCTCAGAGGCATCAGGGAGCAGCAAGATCAGGGCCACCCCACAAGGGAAGGGGGAACAGGGAGCCAGGGGTGACAGTAAGGCAGGGCAGTGTCCTCATCATCACAGGGAGCAGTCCCACAGCACCTGACTGTAGAGCCCATTGCTACACTCAAAGCCCTCACAACACGTACCTACCCTTCTACCTTTGCAGAGACTGGAGAAATGATATTTGGAGTATGAGGTCTCCTGGAGACATGGATAACTGATTTAGGAAGGCATGCCTGTGTGTAGGGGGTACAGATAAGGTGAGTTGTAAAGTCTGGACTTTTACAAGATGACACATATCATAAGACCTGAAACCTACTTGGTCATTAATAGTTCAGAAGAGTTATTCAGCAGCAGGAGCAAATGGCCATCTACTCCTTTAAACAGGAGACCTGCTTGCTATATTGCCATTTTAGAATATCCTCATACTTGGCCACGGAGGTAGATTAAGATGGTGCCTTGCAGAATTTGGTGTCTGGTGTCTGTTTTTTACTTTCAGCCTGTGCTTGTGAACACCTGAAAACAAATCGCTTTTTTAGCTTGAGTGGGAGAGTTTGTGGTAGAAAACCTGGAGGAGATGGGGTCAGGCTGTGCAACAACTAATGGATGAGGGACAGCGCTGGAAGGGTGTGAAGGGCTTTGGTGTTAGTGGTGCAAAGCAGCAAGGACAAAGGGAGACTTCTCTAAGGAGAAAAAGGAAAATCTGGCCATGTGTGGGGAAAGGATTTCTGTCCATTTTGATTAGGAAGCTCTGGCAATGTAGGGAAGACAAGAAGCCCAGGTAAGATGTAATGTTTAGGTATGATATCTCTGGGGTTGGTTTTACAGCCCTGCAGCTATTGAAGCAAATACTGTGTTATATATAGTAACTATTTTTATTTATTCTCTGCACCATGTGCATAGCAGAACTATGGAGTCTGTTTTGGGAGACAAGCAGAGAAGAAAAATCAAAGCAGCAACCTTGACACGAGCTAGGAAGTTCTTTCCTCATTGCCAGCATTTTTAATCACTATAAAAGGGACAAGTCAACTAACACAACCTGTGCTTGCATTAGGAGGCTCCATCTCCTCTCTCCTCATGTAAAGTCTCAAGGGTCACTGAGCTGTAAGAAGTGAAGGGGTAGGCTTTCAAAAGGAGGTGAGTTATACTCCAATATCCCTGTACTGCCACAGCTAGCACTTACAGATGAAACTGCAGCTCATAGCTGGTTGCCATCTGTGTCTTTGTCTCAAACCCCTTCTTGTAACCAGGCAGTGCTTCAACCAGCGTCGGAGCGTGGGAGAAGCAGAAGATGGGCAGTGCTCCTCCTTCCATCTCTCTTGGCAGGTTGTGATCCTCCTTTTCTGCAGCAAAGACCTGGAGCAGGGCTGAGGTTAGGAGGTGTCAGGAGGGAGAGGGCTGTGCTGGGAGGAAGGGCTCCTGTGCTACCCAAGGCAGTGGAGAAAGGAGAGGCATGTGCGGGGAGGGGCATGAGCCCCTATCCATGAAAGGCTCGTGAATGATGTGGAGTCCTTGAACCAGCTCAGGCCCCTTTGCGGGTGAATACCACTTCGTGTGAAATTATGTGTCACTGTGAGTTTCACTGTGCCATAAAGTCCACTGAGGAAAATCCTGACTTCTCACCTTAAAATGAAATAGGCTAGCAAGAGCAGTACTCTGAAAGGCATGAACAGCCATGCCAAGAGGATCTCACCAGGGCATTTTAGACAGCCCAGCAGGACAGGATGTTCAACTAAGCAGCCAGAATGAAAAGCACTGCTAAAGGCTGCAGTTAAGTATTTTAGTTGCTGTTTGGATGTACGTATGGCCAAGACATTGCTGATTCGTTTGTGATGCCTGAAATTCTATTACTTGCTCAAAGACCAAATTGTTCTGCTTTGCGTATACAAGAGAAAGCCTCTTGCTTTTCTCTGGTGAATTGATTTAGGAGAGAGGGGAAACGTATTTTGGAGAAAGCAAGTTGAAGTTTTTTTGTTAATGATAAGTGGCTGAGCATAATTCAGTTTATTACTAATTCCAAAGAAAGGAAACAGAACCATGATGTCATGTCTTTTTAGCTCCAAACATTTCATCTCCTCTTTTTCTGACTGAAATGACTCATAAAATCATAGACATTAGGCATGGCAAAGACCTTTAAGTTCATCGTGCTCATCTGTCTGCCACCACCGGGTTGTTATTTAGAACGGTAAACAAGAAAACCACGTTACAGACAGACACAATGTTCTCTTAAAGAATGGGGAGTACTAAGATATTCTTTAGTCATTTATGTATATCATCCTGGGTCTGAGACCAGGGACTGTGAAGTCAATGCAAATGAAGTCAATGCCACGTGGCATCAAATGAGGCTGAAACAGATCTCGCCTTTCTGGGCTGAAAGAGTCCTTCCACAGGGAAAGAGCTTGTTTCCACCCCTACCGATAACCCCCCATTTCTTCTTGCTTACATCATTTCCCACAACTGCTTTGTCATGTGTCACTTCTCGTGACTTCCTTTTAGATTTAATGGATTACTCTTCAGAGCTACTGGTTTTCATGAACCACTGGTTGAACTCGCTGGGAACAATAAAGCCCTAGAGCATCCCTGATGGGGGGCATCTGTAACTGGAAACGCCTCAGGTTGAACAGTCAAAAATATGGCTGCTAGAAAGAAAGGTGATCTGCTGGAAATCCAGAGTATAAGAGGCAGGCCTCGAAACAAAAGCTGGCGGAGGAGAAAGGGTCTGTTATCGCACCTTTGTACAGAACCTGGCATACCTGGATCCTGATGCCCCTGACACAAGGGTGAGGGATGCATGTCAGACCACTGCCTTTCTGTGGGGCAGGGACCATCCTTCAGGGCTATGGGCTCGTGGCATACCAACTCACATCTGGGGCTCCTAAGTGCAGTACAGGCAAGTGGTATATTTATTCAGCAGGTGCATGGCACCAGTGCCTCTCCTCCTTACTCATTCATTACTGCTGTTCTGACATCTACGCTGTCGCTACTGACTGCAAGCCTAGGTCCTCTGGCTGCTGTCCTCAGAGCATTTTTGCAGGAGCTGGCAATAGAGCTTTGCATCAGCAAATGCCAGCACGTCCATTTGGACAGTTACCTTTTCAACTCGCTTGTTTTCTGTCCGCATGTGTTCTCTAACGTCATGAGAACCCACTGGAAATTGTTATCTACAGGGCAACATGTGAAAGCCTAATACATCTCTGATGATCTGCATCTGTTCTGCTCTCAGGACACTTGACGAGTTCACTCCTCAGTTCCCAGGATCACTTTTGCTGTGGCCTCAGCAGCATGTGGACATGGGCTAAGCCTTCCCTCTGTAGCACGAGTGACTGGGACAGCCGCCCTCCCACTGAGCCTTCCCCATGGGGATGCCCTGAATTCTCTGATTAGCAGTCTGTGTCAGGGTTCTCTGTGAGAGCTCGCTACCTTGGAGCCCCTGCAAGGAAGGATCATTAACATGCAGCCTGCCTGCCTGCCTGTGGAAAATGACATCTGTATACCTAGCAGTGAAGGATAACCAAATCAACACCCCGTCAGACTCCATTAACATGGCCCTCAGGAGGCAAATGCCTCTTAAGATGAAATTATGTGCCACTGATCATTTCAGCAGCCAGGGCTCCTGATTGGTTCACAATCCAGTTTTCCTCTAGTGAAACATCTTCAGACAGCATCTTTCACAGCAAGTGAATCTGCTTCCTCAGAGGCAAGCGTGAAACGAAGAGCTGTCTGTGGGCAGTTTCCCTGCAGGTGCTGCAAGAGGCACAAACATCCCCAATGCTGGAAAAATGCCACCTGCATCCTGGATTGCAAGCATTCCCATGCAATGGTCTATGTACCTCTGTTTTGCCTCCTTCACAGCTCCTTTCAAGCCCCAGGTGGGAAAATGGGCAACAAATAGGCTGAAGGCCACCTTAGGGTCCCCCTAAAACTCAAGATGGGGTTATGATGACCTGCCACCTCAGAGGGGAAGCCAATGGTGCAGTGACAAACTCCACCAGCTGCTGCTCCATGGTGGTGTTGACACAGCAGTGCTGGGCAGTTTGTGTACAGGTTAGGACCAGGGAACTCATTTCTGGTGCAAAACCCCAGCTAGGAAGAAAGGCAAGTCCTCTGGGACCACTAAACCCATTTTGTCATGGCGTGATTCTTCTTCAAGTCCAGGGTAACACTTGTAGCACTTCCCTTGTTTATCTTCTAAAATTTCTTGAGGAAGTCTCCTTATGTTGGGAATGGCTGTGCCTAGAGATACCCCTGGTCCCTTCCACTAGCTATGTCCCATCCTCAGAAAATCCTTTTCACTGACTCCCTTTCAGTTTCTCCTGACCACAAGGAAATCTCCAAGCAGGAACCACTGACTAGCCATTATATGAGCACTGGGGGGGGTTCCTGCTTTCCAGGGCTTAGCTCAGCCTCCAGCTCCCAGGTACATCCAGAAGGAGACAACAGAAGAACTTTTTGGGATGACTTTGCGGGGCTTTGTTTACACAGTCTCTGTGGGTCAGCTTTCATGCCAGCATATCTGCAACAAAATGAGCTGCTGGTCCCTTAGCCAGCAGGGGCTGTCTAGGCTGAGTTGTGGGGTGCAACCCAAGCAAAGAAGTCCTTTCTGTTATCTCTGCTAGTGAAGGCATGCCAGCAAAGGCAATAATGGGTCCCCCTTGGCTTTGACAGTGCTGATGATGCTGATGTTGGATCACCATGAGGGAACATTTCATGGCTTTATATTTGTGATTTACATAGATTGCATTGTAGAGGTTTACAGTCTAATATATGCATTTGCTGCTCTGCTGGGAGCTGTAAAGAAGAAAATCATGCAATAAAGAGCCTTCTGGTCCTGACATAAAATTCCGCATAATACATATTATTATCTCTGCCTGTGCCAGCCCTTCCTTCTTGCTGTTGCCTACATTTTCAGTGTGTGGCAGTGTTACCAGCTCCTGAACGCCAGCTAAGACTCCTTGCTGCTGCAGATCAGAGCAGAGAAGAAGTCTGGAGAAGAGGTCAACAGGGAGAAATGCAGGAACACTCTCCAAGTATGTGAAAGGCAGACGCAAACAGGGAAGGAATATATTCTTCTTCACATCCACTCCAGGATGGCTAAAAAACCTCAGACCTAGATTGCTGTGAGGTGGGTCTCGGTTCGGCTTTAGAAAAAGCTTTCTAGAAGTAAAGAAGGGGAAATGCAATATCCCTTTACCTGGGCAAAGGATGGAGAACAGTTTAGATAAACAGCCAGGAATGGCTTTGCAGCTTTTATAGGCAGAGCTTAAGATTTCTACAAGGTTATCATAGGTTTTGCTGAAATCCTTTCTGATGCCAGTTTGATATACACTGGAACTGATTTATTAACATGCCTCTGCTCTGTGCTCTGTAAGTAATTTTAGCCAAAAAAAAGCTTAATAATGTTTAATTTCACACAGCAGCAATCTATCTCAGACCTGAATTCGTTTACTGGCTACTTGATAATTAGTGCGTTTGCAGCCTTTTCCGAACCAGCCTATTTACAAATCTTGGAGTGCGCGACTACTTTCTCTCCTGTAGATTACCACTCAACTTTGTTAGAAAGCATAATGCCAGCACTCTTTCAAGCCACAGGGGCAGGTGGATGGGATTGAAAAGTAGCTCATTTCTTCAAGGACCAGGGTAGAGTTTGCTGTAAAGACCTGGTGCCTGTTTCCTCCCATCATTAGTTTCTCCGTCATCTGGAGAAAAAAAATAATTTTCCATCCTGAAAGGTCTTTCCAGACTTCAAAAATTTGCTTAGGATGAAATTCCAGTTCTGAACTTTCAATGCTTTTCATGAAGAGATGGGAAAGAGGTGGGTTTGATGATTAAGAATCAATTTGCAGATCTGAAGACCCTGCCTTACCAGGCGACAGTTCTCCATTTGCCATAAAAAAAATGCATTTAAGACTCGAGGGTTTAGTTTTCAACATAAGTTCTATACTCTGTTTCTGAGTAGTGGAACAGATTAGGACTCTGGGTTGGTTCCTTCTGAATTATTCTTGTTATCTGTGAGCTGCTTTTTGTGCCATCTACACAGTCAGACTTTGTTCGATTCCCTTGCTTTTCAGGTATATAGTGTTCATCTTTGTCTGATGTCATATGGAAACTGTATATAATGTACTATTTTGGCAACTTTCCTAGATGGTGAGCTAACTGCTTTTGTAGGGTTGCTGACTTCAAGACTGTGTATTTTTGGAGTAACATTTACTCATTTGGTGCTTTATTGTATTAACCCCCTATACTCTGAAAATAAAAGGTAGTTTCCTCCAGCAGGAGGTAAACTGTTCGTCATGTGGGTTTCTTAATATTCAGTAAACCCATACTGAATGACTAAGAATAGTTATCAATTTATATCAGCAGGCTGTGTTGATATATTTATGGCCATCAAAAAGGGTTTGACAGCTTATCTAAAAGCAGAGTTTTTTTCATTTTTTTTAGCTCCCTGCAAAAAAGAGTTCAACAACAAGAAAAAATGCTTTGGTGAGAATGCACTAGGCAAAGCAAAACAAAAGAAAACCCAAGTTTGCAGCTAAAAGGCTACATGTCTCCATATAGAATTACTATCCTGCTTTATATTCATGTTCTTGAGTGTTGACGGGACTCCCTGCGGGAGCATCCTGGGGCTTCCTGGCCATGGTGCATCATGGTGGAGAGGTAGTCCCAGTGGGGACACTGGTCCTCAGATGAGAGGGAGACATTTGGCAGGCAAACTGCAGCTGCCTTGGAGCAGCAATGCAGCAGAGTATTGAAACTGAAGTATTTTCCTTTTCTTGGCACTTTTTTACACATCCCCAGGAAAATCTTCACAGACAGCAGCCATGTTCTGTCAGATTCCATATACAGGCAAACAAACATAAAACGCATTGAGAGAAAATTCCCAGCCAGGCCCTGCTGTTTGGCTCTGTAAATCTAGGCTTCTGCCTTGCAAGTTTACTGGTGAAGAAAGGGCTATGACAAATTCCCCCTCGGGGGTCTGTTTTTCTGGGCTGTTGGGGCTATGCCAGCTGACAGCTATTTCCTCTATTGCAACTTACCCACTTACAACAGGAGCACTTTGACTGTGTGCTCCACTAGCAGTCATAGCTGTTTTCATCACCCTCTTTTGCAAATTCTGCATTCTGCACATCCCCCCTTTGACGTGCATGTGCTCTTCAACCCGATCATGCAAGCAAACAGCTGCTTTCGCAGCACCCCTATCTGGAACATTGCTTCAAATTACAGAAGGCAGATATGTTTATTAATATTTAAGATCTGTCAGTGACTATATTAGCCAGGCTGATGTTTCTGCTGAGATCTTCAGTGCAAAAAGAAATGAATAAAGGAACAAAACGAACAAAGGGATCTGAGATCTCTAAATCCTGTTTCATGGCAACCTTCCTTGAAGATTAGATGACTGTTTAGGGGAAATAGCATGATGTCCTTGCCCTGCCCTTTTACACTTCCTAGGGCATCACTTGTTTCCCACTGCTGGAGACCCAGTATAGGGGAGCCTTGCCTCACTTGTTGTGTCTGTTCTTTCATGTTATGCAAGCTCTTAGTTGTTCCCAGTTCAGACTTGCTGAGGGACAGCAGTACTGCTGAAAGAGTAAGCAGTGATCTCCAGCTTTTTGGTATCTCAAAGAGCGGTCTCTCCTCCAAGCCTGGCAGCATTAGAGATGAGATGTCCAAGGATTCAGATCAATGCATATGAAATGAGAGCTCACTTGAGTTCTCGGGTACCAAAAAAGCAGCCTGAACACCGTTTGGGGTTTGTTTTGTAAGATGGAACCACAGAATCAAACTTGCCTGGAGGTATCCTGTCCTTGGGCCACCCCAGGTCTGCCCCACAGATGGCACATCTCTGTTGTACCACTGGGGAAACAGGGGGAGCACTGGCAGTGGTCTCTGCGAGATTGCTGCTTCGAAGAGGCAGGCACTGACTCCTCCAGCTGTGCAGACTGGGTGAGGGGATGCCAGAGGATAGCCTGGGAGAGGGCCTGGGGAAAGAGTGAAGTTTGTTATGGTTGGTGCGCCTGCGAAGTCTGCCTGCCTCTCCTGCCTCTCTCTTCCCCAAACCTCCTGTAGGTTTTCTGTTATCCCACAAGGACTCATCTATTGCTTTCCCTTAGCAGGGACCATGATAGGGACCTCGCTGGTATGTGGCTGCCAATGTTGCTTAAGCACATAGGGGATCTTAGGTTTTTTGAATCACACTTTGCGAGACCTCTTGAAAGACTTGACGCACACTGGCCCTCCACCTCCCTTTCCCTCCTGCAGAAGCCTGTCCTGACCTCTGTGTGCATGGAAGGAGCTTGAGAAACCCTCCACATGCCTCTGCAGCAAGCAGAGGTAGGTAGCATTGCGCACCAAAGACATGGACAAACGCCAGTGCAGTTTAGGCTGGTGCTTTACCACATTTGTGTCCTGTCCCAGCTGCAGCTGTGCCTCATTATCAAGTATCCTTGCTCTGAGGAGCTGCCATTTCCACCCGTTTATGCTCAAACACCAGTCAGAGCAAGAGCAGGCCACCCCAGCTCAAGGCTGGGACTAAGGGACCCAAGGCTGTTCTTGATTCTGCTGTGTGATCTAAGATTTTGCTTTCCCCTCCCTCCATGCAGTGCACTCTGAGATGACTGATGCAAAAGATAGATCCTGTTCTTTGAGGCAAGACCCCTAACAAGGTGCATTAGTGTCCTTGCAGTTGTCTAAGGGAAGGTGGGGGGAAGAGCTGGTGCAGGCAGCGAGAGGTGTCTCAGATCTGGCTGCTGCTGCCTGTGTGGCTTCCCAGCAGAAGTGTGTTGCTAAGTTCCCCAAACAGCCCTGGGAGTGTGTCATTCTCTGTGTGGGCGGGTGTAAAAAAACTGTTTCATAAAGTTTCAAAGGAAGCGTAACAACAGTGGGAAGAGCTGCAGCTCCATGTAAATAGCCCAGGCCCATTTGCAAAACACGAATGCCACCCCCGTTCAGATCATCTGACACACAGAGATCAGCTGACAATGGCAGGAAAACTGTAATTTCTTCCCTAAAAACAAGAATGATCCTCACTCAAAACTTGATCCAAAGGGTTTTGAACTCTTTTCAAAGCTGGCATCCGATTTACAGTGATTTTATTTACATCAGATATTTTATATATATGTATGCCCAAGTGCACATAGGTTTGTATGCACCCAAGATGTCCCCTTGCAATTAATTCAAGCAAGGGTTGGATATGTCCCATGGCCCAGTCTCAGCAGTCAAGCACAGGAAGAGCTGAAGGGAGTTATCCACACTTAAAACTGTGACGTGGTTGCTGAACCTGGTATGCAGGCCATGTCCAGTATCCCAGATCATTCTGCCCATGAGACCAGTGATGACCAAACTGTTGAGTCTGGCGTGGCACTTTCCCAGAAACTCTGAGGATGGGTGGTGGTCAGTGACTCAGTGAAGAGGGAACCAGTGTATTAGACCACACTGACTACATCCTTGCTAATAAATTGAATGTGCCATGGGCTGTTCTCTGGCGCTGAAGTCTGTGGGCAGGAATGGTCTATGCCCATTCTGCTCTCCTACCTTCTATCAGGGTCATTGCATCAAAGATGACCTGTGCTGTGCTGTGCTCTAACTCCTTCACCATGCAGAGGCATCGTCTGGGACACTGATATCTGGCACAACCATAAACCATACCAAGGACTTTTCTAACTATCTGAAAGTGTGAACAGTCAAGTTCCAGTGCCAGAACATTAACAAGGACTTTCTAATGCAGACAGGTGCAGACCATTGGGTTTCTGGCTGCTGTTGCTCTTGTTTGAAGGTGCCTGAGTCTCTTGCTGGTCAATGGGTAGTTCTTAGAGCAGTTCATCATCACTGTGTGTTCCCCCTGCTTGTCTGTGTGCTCTTATCCAGTTGCACATATGACTCTCCTTTTCTTTCCTCTGCCTTCAGATGCATCAATGAAGGAGGAACAAGGCAAGGGGAGGGTAACAGCCCTGCCACTGGCTACTGGTGCTGGTGAGACAGACTCAGTGCTGGCATTCCCATGGGTTTGAGAAGGTGGCCATAGGGCAAGAGAGAAGTCAGAGTTGACCAAGTGCTTCTCTGGAACAAAGCGCTCTTGCCAGTCCGCTGTGTGATATGACGACCTTCCCATTCTCTTGAATTTGCTGGTAGGAGATTTTTGGGTATAGCATACAAATGACAATAAATTTCAAATTCCAGAGAAGTTAAGGAGCACCAAAGAGAGCTGCTTGCACTCTCCTGCTATTTATTCTGGGCCCTTAATTTCAGCAGGACTTTTTATTTTTTTTCAGTCTCTTGTAATTACAGAGTACTTCCCCAATCGGTTCATAAACTGATTTATCTCTTTCTCTCCCTCCTTCTCTTTCACTTTCTCTCCTTCGCTAAAATCTTGACTGGCAAAAGCAATTACCCACCTCTGTCCTCTCTGCATTTGACACTGTTCAACTCCCAGATAAGCAGCTACATGTAAAATGAAAATATCAATGCTATCCTAACTGTCTGCATGTGAAGGGGAAGTATCATTGACCTCCTGAATGATTGGTATAAAAGCAGGCTTGGACTTCAGGGAACATCCTTGACTTTTCTTGCTTGGTGGCTCTTCTCCTCCCAGAGACTCAACTCCAGTCCCTGTTTGTCCCAGAAGAGTGGAGTAAACAGCACAAGCCAACCAACAAGTTAGTGGGATGTCTGTCGGCAAGATTTCCAACCTCTCCTTTCCACTCTTTTCTTGCAAGGAGCGATATCCAGGTTTGGCACATGGAAACAGGGAAACCCAGATCCACTCAGGGACTGGCAATGAAGAGATCTCTCTGACAGATTTTCCACGTTGTCATGAACAGGCTGCTCTTCAGTCCCCCATCTTTCTGCTTTAGAGCTAGACAGGTATCCCTATACAGCAGAATAAGCTTCACATGCCTGCAAGGCAACAGGTTTTAAACATCTTTGGGTTAAAGCCCATGATCCAATGCAGTAACTACGACCCATCCACCATATTAACTCGTCCATCTGATTTCAAAAGTAGAACTTTTGGTAATAGAAGAAGACTCTGCTTTCTTACGTCAGGATATCATCCTTGATTTCTAGCCTATATATCCCTGAACTTCCTTGGAGGACCTTCACATGATTTTGGTTTGCAGACATATGTCCTGGACGCTCAGGCTGGCTCCACATGGGTAGACTGTGTTGCTGAAGCATGACTTTGTAGCTGTCATACAGCCCTGCTCTCAGAAGCTGATGAAAAGCCTGACTTGGCGAGAGAGGAGGAGGGCATGCATCTTCCAAAAATGCCACTTGCTTTATATTCCTCAGCAATCTTGTGGCACCTGGCATGCAAAAAAAATGTTATTACTGAGGCAATTTAGCATTACTTTTAATAGCAGAAACGTTGAAAGCTGGCAGATTGTGTATCCTTAGACCCTGGGGAACCCTTCCAAGAGCTTTCTTGCTTGCTCACCTGTGCTCCTGTAGCATGTAAAGAAAAGTACATATTGTGCTTTGGCCCTTTATAAGCTAGAAGAGAGCTTGCCTGGAATTAATAAGGCAATTAGAATAATTAAAAGTTTTAGCAGCAGTTGCAACTTAAATAACTATATCCTTTTCAAGAAGGAAACCAATATGTATTATTAACCAACTGTATTATTAAAGCTATTGCCCAATATATGTCACTGCCCAACAGTGACATCTTTCCATAGATATATTATTAATTTCAATGTAATGCAAGTGAGTATAAAAACTGAGACCCTTAATTAAGGTACAGACCTAGGAATGTTCCTAACATTACTCTTACATGTAGCTGGCCTGAATTCAATACTCTATGAATAAAAGTTTAAAATGCTTTCTACCCTTGAAAACCACAACGATACAAATGCACATATTTTGTAAAAACTGGAAAAAAAGATAAATTATTGAAATTCCATCCACTCACCATAATTTGAATCATGAGCTCTCTTCTTAAAAAATGCTGCTTTTAAAACTGGTGTTTCTACACGGTGATCGGTCTGTATGTCAAAACTGCAGAAATGGTCTTAACTTTCAGCCAGCCACAGAATGGTGGTAACAGTTAATAAAACACATAAACAAGTCTTGATTTTGCAAATATTCAGCTTAGCTGCTGGCTGGGGTTAAACCACAACATATATTTAAATATTGTCAGGTATTAGTGGCCATATTTTGGCTGTTCAGTATGTTTCAGTAAACTATTGTGCAGATGCTTTTTCCAAGTCCATCCCCATTCTCCAACATGAGGAAAATTATGTTTTGCCACTCAGTTTTAAGATGGCAGGACTGAGAGGGTAGCTTATTTTCTTACAGGAGTTTTCCCTGTTTAACTTAAACCACATTATAAGCACATAGACTTGCACTGATGCAGAATGTGAATATGGATGTTTTATTCAAGGTCAAGAGTGGCACATTTCAGTGCACATTGTTTGAAAATTAGCTTCTATAATTGTCTCACTAAACCTGGTTCACCTTTCACCTGCCATTAGGCCATGTTGGGTGTGCTACTGGTCTCCTGCATTTGCATCACAAAGAAACCAAGCTTTGCATCAGATCTGGATAACTCCAGGGCTTTCTTCCAAATGTGAAATGGCTCCTGCCCTTGGAAGTTTAGGCATGAACTCCTTCCTGGCTTTCTTGCAGCAAAATTAAACTCATGGCTGTTGATAGGAAGTGCTCCAAGGGGTGAGAATCTCTCTGCTTTGCAGAGTACCTAGTACAAGAGGGACAGGGATGCCAGTGGGGGGGACCCTGGGCCATAAAGATCACTACTGTCACCTACCTCTTTTGGGTTTGCACATGTCTTCATACCCTTGTTTGCTTGGATTTCAATTTCAGCAATGCCCATGTCCAATTTTTTATAGTCATTACATTCCCTTTTAAATATATATTTGTTTTCTAAGTGCTAACAGGACCTCGTGGCACATAGTCTCATGAGATGCATTTCAGCTTTTATGCTTTGCTGTAGGCATCACTCCACCTTGCTTCCCACCCTTGGCAATACCACGTGCATGTCCCACCTCATCTGCCTGTACATCACAGAAGAAGTACTCAGTGGGACTCAGTAGGTGGAGGTGTTCATGCAAACGTGTCAGGTCCCCCCTCCCCAGCCCCCCATATTCCCCCAAACATCTCTGTTCTTTGGACAAGGCATTGAAAATGTCAGAATTTTTATTGGAAATGCAAACACAACAATATATCACAGTAAAATATTAATGGAAGTAAAGAAAGAATTTGGGCATGAGTAATGCTGTCGCTAGGTGAATATCCTTATGACATAAAGAGGTTGATAACCTGTTGGAATAACCTTTCCAGCAAGGCTCAATTATGGGTAAGCTTCACATTGCCCTTGCTACTATGAAAGGAAAGCACTTCTTTAGTAGAAAGGGGAAAATTGGGTGCTACTCTTGGCTGTAATTGACTTAGTCAGTCTGCCTTTGCAGTTGCTGAAGTAGGAAATCCAGTGTTAGAAAGGAGCAGCTGAACTGAAGAAGGAAGAAATTAGCATTAATACTGAAGACCAAAGGCATTCTCATTAACATGTAATCCTGGACAGCTTCAAGAGTGGAAGCATCATCATTTCCTATGTACACTCAGCCAGCTCCTCTCTGCCACCCCAGGCAGATTTAACAGTGATTTTCCAGACTGAAGCTGGGAGATATCAAAAGAGCTGGCCCCAGAATGGGCACAAACCTACGAAGGAATTCAGATCTAAAGGGCTTCTCTAAGGAATCAGATTTAAAGGGCTTCTCTAAGGAACCTGTTTAAAGTTTCTCAAGCCACTGGGAAGTGTCCCATCCATTTCACCTAGCTTCAGATCAGATTCCAGAAAAGCCAGAACTGAACAGGACATCTTGGGGAAAGGGCCTGAGCTCAGGACCCCACTTTGAGCCAGGCAGTAGACCTCACAAGCCCTGTTGCTGGCAAGTACCAAAGAGCAACCATCCCTCAAAGACTGTGAGACTGGTGATGTAAATTCTCACCCCTCCATCCAACTTGTGTGCAGGGCCACAATGTCATAGGGGTGTCAGGATGCTGCTGCATGAGAGGCAGGGAAGCAACACAATGATGAATGTAAATCAGCCTTGTTCCACTCAAATAAGCACAGCTCCCTTGCTTTACCCTGCCAATGGCATTTCTGCAAAATCAAAACCTTTAGGGACCAAAGAGAGAGGGAGAAACAAAGCAAGACTGTCTGAGAAGATACACCCTTGCACTAGCACTCCAGTGTTTCAGAAAGCCAGCGTTTTCCTCTGGAAATAATTTAAGGCTCTCCAAAAGCATGGGAATCTGAAAGAAGAGAGTAAAGTAGCCTCAAATTGCTGTAGACATCCCTTTCATTACTTTCCTTACTGTGGGCAAAGGCCAGAAGCTTGGTTCTCTCTCACATGAAGTTAAAGAGAAAGCAAGATGATTTTTAAAGAGCACTGAAGTGACTCAGCCTAATTGCTCCAACAGCAGCGATCGCAACTGAAACACACTCAAGATTGCTGTCGTGACCTGGTGCTTTGCTCCAAGCCACATGCTTGCAAATAATAAAACCACTCTTTCTCCCTAGTGAAGGGCTCATTTGAAAGGGGACTCATTCCAGCCTGGTGACACAGCTTCTTCTATTTCCAGTACTGATGTTTTTCTTTCTGTGGAGCCATGTCACTGCCTGTGTCTCAGCTGGTTCACAGTTCACACACTGTCCAGCTGATGGCCAGAGAAGTGCCCACCTAGATGTGCCAGAAAGCAGCTCCCCTGCTTTGGTACGTATGTGGGGTTAAAGGTGCCCTGTTCATCGCTCGTCACCCAGTGAACAGCTTAGCAATGTACCTTTGCTGCCTGGCTGATCCACAAACCATGCACGTGTTCCCTCATTCCCCGTGAAGATCCTGCACGCCCAATATCTCATCTAGTTTTTCATCCAGCAGAAGACATTATTGTATGAACCTTGATCACTTATGTCCATTGCTACATCCCTGGCCTTGTCTGGGGCTGAGTCTCCTGTCTGCATTCCCAGGAGCCTGGAGAGCACTTCCTTCAGTCCTTTGTGCTCCACTAAGGTGAACCTCCAGGTGTGTCTTTCCCACTAGGGGAACATATTGCCCCCCAGGCCTTCTCAGGAGAAGAAACGATATAAATGTTGTTAGCAGCCTCCCGTGGATAGTTCGGCAGCTCCAGTAGCTAGCCCAAGTTAAAAGCACCACAGAACTTGAGCTAGGAGTTTTGGTGGGTCTGAGTCAGGACACAGCGCTGGGAGAGAGACCAAGTTCCCTTCCTTCCAAAGATGTGCCCCAAAGCACGATGCTGTGCTCCTTTACCCAGCTCCTCCTGCACTGTGCAGGGAAACCACATTCGCAGACACATATCTCCCTCCTCAGGGGTGAGCAGGGCAGCCCCTGCTTGACTGTGATTGTTCATTTCCCCTCAAATGAACTGGTGGCCCCTCATCATCCTTGTGTACCTGGGCCAAGTATGGGCACATGAAAGTCATCTGCTGGCAGTAGGGACCTGACCTCACTAGTATCTCACTGCTGGGCTTAGGACCCCCTTGTGTTAGGCACTGAAGAGACAGCTACACAGAATATTTTTTTCTGCAGGTTACCGTCACCAGTCTCCGCAACATCCCCTTTCCCCTGCCCAGGGCTCTTTGCCACGTTACCTAACACTGAACTGCAGAAGGGAAATTTCAATCTGCGGTCCTGCCCAAGAGGGGAGGCAGCACAGTGGAGAGGCAGGGGCCACATCCAGCCCACTCTGGAGTCCAATACAGACCAAGGCATCTCTAGTGGTGTGCACACCACTAGCAATCTGTCCTGCTGCCCAAGGCTGCCAAAATCGCAGACAGTTGTGGCTGTTCCACACCACCTTCCAGAGATGTCAGGAGGCCTTCTGGCTTCAAAACCTCCAGTTTCCTGGCACTCCAGTCCATCCCCATCATCCCAGATGTCTCTGGACACTTGAAGTCCCTCCTTCTGCCCAGTACCAGCCTGTGGGACGTATTTGCTCACATCCCCTGAAAGGGTTCCTTCAAATGGATACTTCTCTCAACTGCTGTTCTCCCTCTGGCATGCGGACACCACAGAGCATGTCTTAAATTCATTTCAGGTGGAGGTTTGAAATGTCACGGAGGCATTTGTTGAGGGAGTCAGGGACAAAGTCATGTAGCACTCACTTCCATCAGGAGTGGTGGAGCTGTGCCCTGCGAGAGTGATCTCCCATCTCTGAAAGTTTTGCATATGGTGCTGCTGTTTGCATGAGGAACCACAAGGTAACTCCACTGAGCAGGAATAGCTTTACCTATATTTATACGAGAAAGAAATATTTCCTCCATCAGCAGACAGCTTTTCTGTAGTGGGAGATAGAAATGTAAGCAAAAGTGCAATATATCTTACCTGATACTCAGTGTTTTTGTGGTTAGCATCCTTGCTACTGTGAGAACCTCGTCTCTGAATTGAAAGGGAACAAAGGCTCAGAGAGCACCCTGTAGTAACATTTGTATTCTGTTCCAAAAAGGGTTAGAGCCTGGCCTTGTGCTGTTTTCTAGTGGAGGAGAAAAGTGTGGACCATTAACTAACTTAGTGTTGCTAGGATGCTCTTGATAACGTCAGTATCTTTTTTACTGCCACCAGCACTTGTCCAGGACAAGGATCCCTATTGTGCTAGGTGCTCTACAAATCAAAGCTAACACCTTGGAAATGATAAGAAAAACACATGAGCCTGTCCCCAAGGGCTTACAGCTTAGAAAAAGTGAGAGAGAGACAGAGAGGGAGCAGAAGGAGACAGTGGGGGAGCACTGGTCACCATGGCAGACGGTTGCTTTAGACCTCTGGCTGCATAGCTATCGTGAAGTCATTTAGCACTGAGCAAATAATGAAAACAGTTGTTCATGAATATTTTAGTGGAATATTTTCAGAAAGGATGTATTTCAATCATGAAGCATGTATTAGCCCAGTGGGGCAGAGAGATGAAACAGAGAGAAGGGGGAGGAGGAGAAGAGAGTGAGCGAGCTCTGAAATAATTAATTATCAAACCCCTCCCCATGTGAATGACTTCCTGCTGAAATCTTCTGATGGACAAATGCAACAAAGATACCAGACCAGGATAGGCTTTGTGCCTCACTAGAACAGCCCTCCTTCTGTAGCTCCACTGTTGCAGTCTGGAAGATGTTTAAGCATCCACCCAGTTTATATCTGCATCCAGACTTTCACCCTGCTCACTTGCTACCACCTCTGGATGTGGCCCGTCCTCTCCATATCCTTTTGTGTAAAGCTGCTGCTGCATGAATGCGATGGGTCTGTTGCTCCTCCTCTCCCCTCACCACACAGAGGCTCTGAGTGCGTTCTGAAGACTTGGTCCCCAGGGGCAGACCAGATCTTTTTCACTACTCTACTCTTACTCAGGGACCCACCTAGGAGGCAGGTTTTAACAACAGGCTGGCATTGCCTGCACCCCTCCCTCTGTCCCCAGCTGGCTGAGCTCTTGGGAAGACCCTGGCACCAGTAAACTCAAGATACGTGGCCCATGAGCTGTCAGATCCCAAGGCACGCTGGTTCCTAGCCTGCCCCAGGCTGAGGTAAAGCCCATTAGCTCAGCCCGCGCTGCAGGCTGTTGTCCCTGTGCACTCGTTATTGCAGGCTGGGACAGGCAGAGGGCACTGACAGGACTCGTGTACTGTCAGCAGCTCAGCTGATGGATGGCAGCTCATGCTGTAGTAGTGTGGCATGCTGATCCCTGCCACGAAAAATGGCATCCTGTATTTAACAGGCATGAAGGGTTTTCAGCTGGGTTTTGCAGTAAAAGCAAAGGCAGGCTTATAGCATTCCTCTGCCTGCCTGTATGTGATGGAGTAGTTCTGGACATGAGGTGGCCAAACTAAAGGGACTTACATGTGAAAGGGATTTTCTCCGTAGCGGCTGTCATCCTGCCAGATGCCCAGGGTAGTACCCTCTGCTCCCAGTACCTTAAAGGGAGGGGACTGGAGAGCAAGAAGCAAAGTCCTTTCAAATCAAAGGGAGCCTGCTCTGACTCCTGAGGTTTGCATTTCACAGAACAAGTCCGCTGTTCAACCAGGGCATCCTGCCGAGGCTTTTGTCCCCCTTCACAGAAAGAGTGTGGCATATTGGTTGCATCCTCCCGCAGTGAATGTGTTTGTGCATTCCCTACATCTCCACAGTGGTCCTGCTCGGCGCAGGACATGCAGACAGGGACACGCACACAAATACACCACCTTCCTGCTGACAGGGACCTGGTGTCTGCAGCAGCCGCTGTTCAGGCTTGACCCGTCTGCTGCTAGACAAGCCAACTGGCTGGGGAGGGGAGCTTTTGATTTTCATTTTTCATTACTTTTGGCAGACACAGCAATGCCAATTAAATCGCGTGGAGCAAGATATTTGCTGTATGTATGCAACAGAATGAAGGAGAGGGAAAGAGAGAAGAAGCAGACTTTGTGTTGTTGTTTGTACACTCTGGAATAATTTGATACTAAAAAACTTGGCCAGGTTGTTGATGACCCCTCAGAGCCACTAAGAAGGATCCTTATTAGCAATCTGTGCTCTCCCTGTTGGACAATCAGAACTTGTTTGTGTGCTAATGGGTTTCCACTGAGGAAGAGCCCTACCCCTGCGGAGCAGTTTGTTAAAAGGGAGAAGAGACATTTGCGATGGCCTCTTCCTTCCACCAGTTATCATCAAAGCAGCAAATACTCTGACTGGGGGCCCCATGAATCAAAAATAAAGTGGTCCCAGCACACCAATGTAAGAATTGCTGCAGCTCTGCTCCATCCTGCTCCTTTCTCTTAGTATGGCAATAGGAGATTCAGGGAGCAAGCCTGCAGCAATAAAACAATATTATAAGGTGGTTATTGCAGGCGTTAGTAAGATGCTGCATGAAGAGAGAGTGCCAAAGCTAGAGAATCCTTGGGAATACATGTCTCAAGCCAGTTTGCTTTCTTCCTGAGGGCAGGAGTAAGAGCTGACTCGGGCATGAAGGCACATTAGCAGGATGTTCTTGCCATCATGGAGGTGAAACCAGCAGCTCTGTGCTGCAAGACCTGCAGGGGTCCCTCACTTAATCCTTTGCTTAAGGCACGGCAGGTGTGGGGGCTCGATGGTCTTTCTGTGATGCCAGCAGGCAAACTGGGTTGGGAGAGGCTGTTATTATTGCTCAGGCAGGTGACTCACTCCTCAGCAGCAGCTTTTCTGGAGAGCTCCCCTGATCTCTCTTTCTGCCCTGCTCACCGTGCAGCAGAAGGATGAACAAAGCCTTTCCAGCTCACTCTGGCTGCTGCTGGGCTCCTTCCAGCTGCCCACCCCTGGGAAGGTAGTGCTGCTTCCTGGATGTCTTCTATACACCCACGCCCCAGCTCTGCAGAGAGCTCTCTTCCTGCTGAAACACTCAGCATGAGAATGCAACATACCACACCTCCCACCCTTCAGACAGCCTGCACCCTTTTAAAGGGTGGAGATAATGTCCACAAAACGCAAAGGCAGGGTTGCTGTTTGGATAGAAGAAAAAGAGGGTGAACTAGGAGCAGAAGGGCAACAGGGGGAGCAGAAATGAGTTACAGGAGATCAAAGGGGAAGACATCTACAGGAGAAGAGCAAGGGCTGAGATAAAGCCCTTTGATAGACTCCCCACACATGCAAGTCCTGCACCATTGAAACACAGGACCATCTGCCTGGGAGTACTATAGTTGTAGGAGAGAGGACTTTTGTACACAAGAGATTAGGGGCTGGTATCTGCTGACATGACAACACTGCGATGTGTTACTGCTGGAGAACATGGAGTTCTTGTCTTGCAGACGCTGAGTCATAGGAAAGACAGAGCAGTCATTTGAGGGTGTTGACAGCTTAATACAAGGTTAGACCTTCCATTTCCAAGCCAACAGCAATGGTGACAAATACAAATGAATTGTTCCAGGTCAGCTGATGAACTTTCCCTGTAGTGAAAAATGAGATCTTGTTGAGTCCTCCTCTACGGAGTATGGAGTTGAGTCAAGAGATGAGCATGCCCTCCAGTTTCTTCAGCCTGTGCTGAAGCGTTGTTGGCATTAGTTGATGCTGGTGGGTGTCTGGGTAGGATGCCTGTCTTACAGCACATTTTTTTCTCCTTATTCATTCTTTTCCCATCCATGGACGGTTTTGGGAGCTAGGCACAAAGGATGGAGAATATCTTCTTTGTACTGCAGTGATCACACCACCTACCAACTGCAGTTTCCAGGTCTCTCCCACAATATGAACAGCCTAGCCAGGAATAATTTCCTTAGTATCCCCCTTCTAGGTGTTTTCGAAGGTAGCTTCAGGTCTGCATCCAGCAGCAGGCGCAAAATGCCGCATAGGTCCAGACCATCTCTTCTCAGGAGGGTCACTACTCCACAGGAGTTTGTTCACTTGAGGCTATCCCAGACCCAACAAGAGGAGCAGCTTTCTCAGAAAGGGTCACATTTATGAAGAAGCAACATGTCTTGGTTACTGAAAAGCAATTAAAAATTGAATGCATAATGACCAATATTGGAGCCAGATGAGAATTTATGCACCAAAGTTTTGTTGATTTGTTAAGATTGTGTGTGCATATATATAGAGTATGCATTTCAGAAAAGAGCTGTTTTGAGAAATTTCTTGTCTCAGAAGGTTTTCAAAAACATTTTGAAAAGGTTGGAGCATCCCATAGCAATACATTTTTCAAGCAGAATAAAACAAATCCCTTTTTTCAGTTGGAAAGAGATTTTCCATCTGAAAGGTTTGGTTAATATATATATATAGGAAAAAAAACCAAAGAAAAGCTCAAAAGCAACGTGAAATATTTAAAAACTATCTATATAAAGTGCTTAAATTAATTTACATTATTTTAAAAAAATTCTGATAGCACACATTGTGTTCAACACATTGTTTGACACTGTTTTCTGCCCCTGGTCAGAAAGAAATGTCACTTTTCGTACTCAGTCCCTTGCCTGTATCTCTGGTTAATCTTGAATGCAGTTTGAGTGGTTTTAAAATTATTAAAAGATGTCCTCCTTCTTCTTTTCTTCTCCTCTAGAGCTTTTAAAACCTTCCTCCTGAGTTTCTATCTTCTGGAATGTCACAGTTGTAGTTTTCGTGAGACTTCAGTCAATATTTTTTTTCTGTGTAAATATAGAACCTATTGTAAAAGCAGTGATAACATTTAAAAAAATGGAGGAGAGAAGAGAAGGAGAGAGAAAATTAATTAAATTCTGTTTTAAAAGAATTATGTCTGAGAAAGGCAAAAATCCACTGCTGTATTTCCATACTTGTTACCAGCTCAGAAGTTTCCGGTAAAAATGGGAACAGAAATCTGAGGAGAAAGCTTAAGGGAGCCAGTAGTTCACAGTGCTTTTTGTGTACTTCAAGAATAAACAGGTTTTTTTGATCAAAATGTGGTGACTTTAGCTCTTACACTAAATAGGTGCAATTTTTATGTCAGCAAAAGCAACAGTCCTTTGTTAAATAAATATAGGAATAGCATATTAGCATAATGGATTAACTCAGCGTATCACCCTGCATTATAAACCAACAATGCTGAACCCTCCTAAGAATAGATGAAAATTCTGAGTCAGACCAGGGGTCCATCCAACCCAATAACCTGTCTCCGGTGGTGCCGTAAGCAGATAGGAAGAGAGGGTTTTAAGAACGGAGCAAGCATATACTTCTGTAATACTTTCATGATGTTATTCCAAATAATATCCATGATATGTGCATTGGTAAAATTTCAATGATGAATTCAGAAGTACAGCTTCTAATAGAATTTCTCCTTTGAGACAGTCCCTTGAAAGAAAACACTTTGCTGCTGAGTTCAAAAGGCAAAAAAAACCCCCAGTTTCACATCTCCAGTGTCAGAGGTAGCAGTATATGGAGATGACACAGTCCTTTATGCTCTTCTTCAACGTATTTCAGGGAATCAAGCATTAAAAAAAAAAAAAAAGTATATGCAATTAAATGAAATGTTTTACTTGACCAAACCAAGACATTTTGTTTTATGTAGGGAGAAGATGTTAATAATTTTAATCAGAAGAGAAAGGTAACACATCAAATTTTTAAAATCAAAGCAAGACACCTAAGTGTCTGCCAGAAAGAGTTAATTTTGCCCAGGGCTGTTCTCTGTCACTGCTTATAGGGGATCCCAGAGCTTTGAGACACCTGAAACAAGACTTTCATGATACCCCACTGGGTTTGCTGCTGTCTTCTGGGCTTGGAGCCAAAGTCAGGAGACAGGAGAGTGCTGACTATGAAAGTAGGGAGCTGCTGCTGGTGTCGGGGAACGGTGGCGGGTAGAAAGAGAAGGGACTGAAGTTTGGACCCAGCTTTTTCCCCCTGGGCTCTGTAGGGCCATGCCTGGCACTTCCTACTTGCCCTTGGGAAAGCAGACCATCAGTGGTTTGCAGGAATTGAATTTACGGCTCGCTGCTATTTAGCTATCTTGCAGCTCTATCATCTGCGAGGGCATTCCCGATGCAATCAACAGCAAATCAAGGCTAGGCATTTCCTTGCTGGTACCATACATGCATAACCCATACATGAGGGAAATTTGCAGCTTGTATTATTTTTTTGTGGCCTTTTTAATTGTCTGTCTGCCTGTCCATCTGTCCATCAGCCCTCACTGATAACTTTTCAATCCATTGGCCAATTTTGCTCATCAGGTAAGCAGAACAGTAGGGCTCCCGTAGATGATGAGGTCCATTCGTTGTCCAGATAAGCAGGGGGGGAAGGTGGGGGATGCTTAGCCCATCCCATTCCTCATGCTGGGCAGCTCTCTCCCACCATCCAAGCTGCACAGGCACACAAGCTATCTGGCATTCCTGCAAGGGGGGGTCCCTTCAGGGTTTCCCGCTGTGTGAGATGCACCCTTCTAACAGCAGACCCCAAATTAATTCAGAGTCACTTTCCTCTGGGGGCTCCTAAACGAAGCTCCTTGCCTCCTTTCAAAAACAAAGTCTTTCTTCACAGGGAAGAACAGCCTCCTTCATACTCTGGAAGTTAACTTATTGCAGAGCTGACTGATACAAAAAGCTCTGGGAGTGTAAACTGATTTGCCTCTTAAAGCAATACAATTAAACCAGCAAATATTCTGTGTAGACACTCTCTGAAGCCTTTGCGATTTAGTTAGATTTCTTTCTGATTAATGTTAAAATAAAAGAAGTTTAGTGGCATCGGGATACCTTTCAAAAGCCTGAGTTTGCTGCAGCTTCTGCCTTTCCGTGCAGGATCACCTCACTTCTCCCTCCCTGCCTCCATTTCCCTGTTTTTACATGAAGGTGGTTTGGCTGATGTAAAAATCTGAATAAAAACTGGGCATTATTCTTTAATTTAAATCAAACCAAAGGACCAGAGTGAAGAATGGAGAGGTTGGAGAGACATTGGTTAATGTCAGCAAGTGATCCAGGCTCCGTGCAGCGGTACGCTTTGTCTCTGCTCATCTGCAGCACTCCCCAGCATGAGCAAGGCTAAACTTCCGAGTCTCCTTGATATCAAGCCTTACCGCCTACCTATTCAGATGCAAATCCTCGGCCAATGAGAAGTATGTAAAAGACACAGATATCTCTCCAGAGGATCTTGCAAGCTCAGAAGCGCTGTAATTTTGAGCCCTGTTCTGTAGCCACATTGGATCAACGTGAATCCTTCCAGTGTCTCCAAAGGGCTGAGAACCTGGCCTATTGGCATTGGCAGGAAACTTTCCTTCAGTTTGGCCCCATTCCTGTCCACATGGAAGTTAAAGGCAAACTCCTGATGCTTTATTCAGACCGGACTCTAAGAGGGGTATGTCCCCACTAAAGTTATTCTCCTTGCAAGAGTGCTGCAAGATCACCAGGCTCTTAATTACTTGCTGTTGTCTCCAGTTATAAAGCAAATCCACTAAACTTTCTGACATACTGAAGAGATGGTATCTTAAAACACACACAGCCTGTGACCCTGGTTGCCCCCAGGATTTTTTCTGTTGGATTAAATGTGCTGGGAACCCAAGAAGAGCTTTCTCCCAGCACGTGCTTGTCAGGCATTTTCCTCATATCCCACTCAACACAATCCATGGAGCACCTCGGAGCAGCAGGGTTCTTGCTCCATATTAATCACCCCTCTGGTCACACGGTCCCTTGTGTCTGTCTGCTAAAGCCAGTTGCATCACTTATGTTGCCTCTCCAGGAGAGGAGGAGAAAAGAGCATTAAGGTTTAAAGAGAACAAAGAAGTGATACAAGAAAAAATACATTTTTCGGGTTTTGTTCCCAGTGCTGTGTTTCTTGTGGGCTTCAAGAAAGTAGAAGGAATGGAAAGGGGAGAAAGGGTCTTGTCACATGAAAGAGGTAGTATTCATCATTTGATCTCTGGTGACTTTATGGATGTGCCCGAAGTGCCCTATCAAAAAGTTGAGCTCATTCAAGGTAAACATGCTTCTTGAAGAAAGAGGAGTAAATTACCTCACGTTCACTGTCAGATGGTCCACAGTGCCTGATAACTTCTTACCCTTCTAGTTAACATATCAAATGACAAAATATTTCTCAGAAATAGCTTGGGTTGGGTCTCCTGCCTAGAAAGATGCCACCACAGCATCGGTGGGGATCAGAGGATTGCAGAGTTTGCAGGCTGGTCTGGCAAATGGTACCCCAAGGAACAATCCTTGGGAGACACTTCCATATAACTGATGTGGTACCCACCCCACATGCTGGGAAAAAAGCCTGTCCTAAGGAAGCCAGGCTCTGCCAACAACAGATCAGAAAGAGCTACTCTGAATGTCCTCAAGACATGAAATTGGGAGTAGATAAAGAACAGTGTAACACAAATTACATACAGAAAAATCATGGGTGATTTTGACACAAAGCTGAGAAAGCTACTGATATCAACAAACAAGGGTGAATCTTACCTCAAGAGTTCTTAATCTTACCTCAAAAAGTCATTAATGACCTATTAGATAGGAGATTGTATAATTCACTTAAAACCCAGAGATTTCAACTCAAATAGGGGCACCTGCAGGTGAGAAAATTGAGAGTTCAGAACTGGCGGAACTCATTCTCTGATGAAATCTGTTCCTGTCAGGAGGACAAACCACCCCAGAGACACTTTCAAACCTGCAGTGACTCTGACTCTCTTTCCCCATTCTTGTCCTCCCCCAAGTGTGGCTCGGGGTGCCCAAGGCAGAAACCCCCACCACTTCCCTGTCCCACCACCCCTTTCTTGTCTGTTCCCAGGGCAGGAGGTGGGGGTCCCGGGCTGAGATCCTCTCTGGCAACAGTGGGTAGCTGTTCTTTCTTCTTCTACCCTTTCCTCTGCTGCGTGACTTGTGTTGGAGGGAAGAGAGATCAGGGCCACTGCAGTGAATGTAAAGTACCCACTGACATGGTCTTCCTCCCATCACAAATGAGGAAGAGGACCAGAAGCAGACAGAAGGAACCAGAGCAAAACAAAGACAGGTCACGCCAAATGGCATAGAGCTGGTGCCTCACTATGTTCCTCTTGCTTTGTACTGTGGACATTTTGAATTGCAACGATACCACATAGTGGCCTGCTCATCTACCCCAAGGGATAGCAAATTGGGCCAAAATGATGAGCCCCCAACTTGTAGCTGGGGATTGATGCCACCGCTCCACATGAGACACATACCCACATGGCTTGGTGTGGGGTCATGTGGCCATCCTCATGGACAGAAAAGGTCCCAACTGTGAGGTCTAAGATCCACAACTACCCAGGTTGGGACCACGCACTGCATCTTAATACAAATGGAGTTGGAGGGTCACGGAGCAGTAGGGTTGGATGTGGACAGAGGGAATCCACTCTCTACACCAACCTTGCATAACAAGATAGAGGTAGAAAGATATGAATGCAGCTTTTTCCAAAACCCGTATCTCCAGCAGGTCCTTCAGCAGAGCCCTAACAAAGTCATCACAGGGCTTTAAAAGCCCTGCTTTTGCCTGTGAAAAAGAGAGGCATTTCTCCAGGCATATTTGTGTATGAACAAATCGACAGTTGAATAACACCTTGCACAACTTTGTACAACTGTCAAGTCATCACAAAATCACAGAACGGTTGAGGTTGGAAGTGACCTCTGGAGGTCATCTAGACCATCCTCCCTGCTCAAGCAGGGTCAGGTAGAGCAGGTTGCACAGGACCATGTCCAGTGGAGTTTTGAATATCTCCAAGTATTGAGACTCTGCAGCCTCTTGGTGACCTCTGTTGCTGACCACACACACCAGATGCAATATCAAGAGACTCTGACAGTCCTGAAATGCAGACTCATCTGTGGCACTGTCCAATCAGTCCCAATCCAGATCCTGCGACCAGGGGTAGGGGCACCATGGGCAAAACGTACCTCATGATGTCCCCTGAGCTGAGGGCAACTTCTTGCCGCTCACAAAATGGAATCTGAAAACTAGGAATCACTTCCAGATTTCCCTTCCTGAGTAATGCTCACATTTTAAACTCTGTCTTCAAACAAAGAAGAAACAAACAGCATCTAAATGGGAAAAATAAAGGAGCCCCTTGGGACTGAATTGGTCACTAATAATTAGTTGATAAACTTAAGTGGTACCTAGGTAGCTGCATCCAACCTCTGGGCAGATCATGTATATGTCTATGTGTGTGGACACAAACCCATGTCAGCTGTGTGTAAGTCTGTGTGGGCACATGTCTGTGTGTGTAAACTATGCTTCACCACATGTCACCTTTCCCTTTCTCCTCTTTCATCACAAAACAGCAACATCTGCTGGAGGGCTGGAAGCAAAGTGGAGGGGCGAAATCATCTTCTTTACCATAAACATCCAAATTCCTGTATATGCCAGGAAAACAGAATTGCCCTCATATCGCAGGCTGAGGTCTCATTCTCTCAAGTGCAATCAAGTGAACTGCTGTTGCTGTGGAGCTTGTCTAAAAACATCTCTCTGCATTCTGCTCATTCAGGCCTTTTACGCCTGCTGTTCTCATTATTATGCTCTTGTTTTTCTGAGTGCTGAAATCTCACTTGAACATTTATAGTTTTATCTGCACTTGAATACACAATCAAACGCCACAGGCAGCACCAGCCGGGGGCTGAATCACGTCCTTGTCTACGTCATATTTTCAAATTCCAGCAGAAAACACTGATACCAAAATGATCCAATGGCTCAAACCCAGATGTTATGAAAGTAGATCATGCAGAAGAGGCAGACTCATGCTGGTCTCCATTTACACCCTCTTCTCCCCCTTCACACTCTCTCCTGAGCCTTTCATGGGTTTACAGGAATAAATATTGTTCCCAGTACATCTCCTTCCATCAACACAGCATCATTTAATTCGGTGGCAGTAGAAATCCCTTTACTTGGGCCACTTGTTTTCATCTGCCCCATCACTGTTCAGGAGCTTGGTGGGATTTTGGCCAGGCTGGAAGTTCCTGTGCTGCTGCAGAGTAAAGAAGGTGACGCTCACAAAGAAGGAAATGCCACTTGAAGGGCTTGCGGGAGTAACATTTGGTTAAACTACGCTTGTCCTTGAAGTGCAATACAAGAGACTGCTCCAGACACCGGATGGCCACCAGCCTGTCCTTTTCATTGCCCGCACACAGGTGATGCCTGCCTCCACTGTGATGAGCCTGTTGTTTGTTTCATTGCCTTGCTGAACAGTCATGGTAAGGAAGGGGGTGAGGCAGGTCAGAGGGGCTGCTGACGGGAAGCAGCAAGTGTCTGCTGTAATGCACTCACATTGCACAGTGCTATGCTCTGGCCACTGAGGGCACAAGCCTATTTACTGGAATGAGGATTCATTGTTGAAAGAAATCCTTCAGGGGTAAGTTTTCACGCTGGGTTTTGTTCTGTCACTCTGAGGTGCAGCAGAGCACTTAGGACATCTGGCAAAGCCTCGAGCAAAGCAGCAGCAGCAGCTGCATATGCCAGTTTATCCCCTCTCTGTGTTTTAATGAAACTCTGGTGACATCCCTGTATCATCCTTTTGTCACTGCTACCCAAGTACTCACAGTACCTCAGCATTGCCCCAGGGGAAGTTCCATGTGGGCTAGGCATTTAGTGTCTCAAGGTCCTTATCAGCCATCTCAACTGGATCTCAACACTGCACAGTGAGAGAGCAGGTTATGGTCAAGATCTTATGCTTTTTATCTTCAAAATGCTCGAGGGTGGGATTGATCCCTCACTGAAGGAAAGACATCAACCCCAAGCAAGTTATCTACTCTCTACCCATCAACACTGGAGTGTGGATGGGAATTTCCTGAAGATGATACAGCAATTGGTTTTGGACACTGCAATCTGAAGGCTAGATAAGGCTAGGTTGGATGCCTTCCTTTGAAGAGGAAAAGAAACTTAAACATCAGTAGAGATTAAGTCCAGCATTGAGTGTAGAAGATTTGTGTATCTGTTGAGAAGTGCCTGCATTTCAGGTGACACCTGCTCCCCACTGTTTCCACAGTACGTTCCAGACAGGGAATGGCTGGTTGAGACTCATGTCCATTTCCTGGGCCAACTTCCCAGCAGAAATGATGGAAACCTCCAGAAGAGCTCTTCGGTACCTGAAAGGCAAGTTGCCACAGGCTGAAGTTTCTGTTTTACTAGGGGCATAATGGAATTTGCAAATGCCTGACAGAGCAAAGAACCATTTGTCATTTATTTAGATCACCATTTCTGCCTGTGGAGGTGTTTGATGGGACTCCATAGTCCCTTTGATGCTCTCATCAGGACTGAAAACTCTCCTGCCACATCCCAACCTCTGCGCTGGGTGTCTGCCAGCCCCATGCTTTCCCCTGCTGACTGGCACCTCCCTGCTGTCATTCATGGTTCAGAGGCAAATCCTGAGTTCACCCTTTTCCCATCTGTATGCTTAGCAAAGACCCTGGAGCCTTTTTCTCACCGCCGGTGAAAATAAGTGGTGTGAGCCCGAAGGTGGACGATATTGCCCACAAATTTGAGATCAGCAGAAGTACAAGTTGGGCAAGTTAAAAACCGTAGCCAGGGCTTTGGACTAGAAGAGAGATAGGAGAAGATACGGGAGCAGAAGCATTTTCTGTCTGAGTTACTGCTCATTCTGTGGCATTTTTTTGCATGCCACTTGAAGAAGTAAGACTCAGGGTCTGGCCAGTGGCTGCATGGAGGCTGTGCATCCCTGCTCCCTGCTGCCCATTTCTTCCCATGAAGTGAAAAGAAATCCTCCCATCACCTGACCAAAGGGGACAGGATACACTCTTCTCCTCCTACATGGAGCCATTCCTGCTCTCCAGCCTCAGGGAGATGAGGCAGGATTAATAATTGTGATCAATGTGTTTCTTGTTTGCAGATACAGCATACCATATTTTGTGAGTATGATATATGAGCCACTGTGGAATGCAGCAGAAATTTTTGGCCTTGCAGCTGTGGAGGTGCAGTATTCATCTTCTCTCAGCCTATAAAACATGCAGCCCAGAGACATGATGAATATGTTTTGCAGAAGCTCAAGTGGAAACTCCAGGGAAGTTCCTTGAAAGTGTTTCTAAACAACAAGGCATTCATTTTGTTAGTTAAACAAAGTAAGATAAACCTTCCAGATCTCCTTAACCCTTCTTCCCTCGCCCCTCCTCACTTTCCTGGCTTACTTCCAAAGCCTCTAAAGGGAGGATTGATTGTGGGCTGGTATTTGCTCAAGCCCCTGTTTTCAGCTTTGGAGTACCCAGCCTTCATCACAACCTGTGCCAGTAGCTGGCAAGTTGATAGTCATGTCTAGGCATCCAGAGGGGACAGACCAAAGGAACACCAAGAGGCAGGGGTAGTCCAGTGATACAAACCCTGTGCAAGAAAAGTATCTCATCTTCTGGCTGTGCAGTGAGGGAACTTGCCTGGTGCTATGTGATTAATTATCCCCCACTCATAATTCATCGCGTGTCTTGCACTCGTCCCCTGCTCTGTTTATCAAACCTGTTGGTTTCACTGCTGCCCAAAGACTGTATTAAATTGGTTCATCAATCATCTGGCTGCCAGCCACAGTCTTGCCAGGGAAGGGAAGAAACGAATGGATAGAAGTACCGTAAAACTCCACAGATAACATAATTCTGATTAGGAAAAGTGCTTACTTCTGCAGCCACTTTTAAGCCCATTAGAATAGCTGTTTGTATTCCTTACTACTTAAATTAAGGCACTTAGCTTGAAGAGGCTGTAGTGAATCAAGCCCTTTGTTAGTAGGGCATTTGGATCTTCATTTTTGCACCAGTCCTGGCTGCATTACCCTCAGAGTCAAGCACAAAGGACCAATTAATACCAGCTAAGTATTCAGCACAGTAATATTCATAGCTGGGGCTTTGCTTTTCAGGGGATAGAAGTAACAAAAGCAAATATTGCTTTAGTGAGGCCGGAGCTGAGTCTGCTAAGAGGAGGTCACAGAAATCCATTTCCAGGCTGGGTATGAATGACTGGACAAACGGTGCCTTTGTACCATTTGGCACATCAGCCCCAGGGGCTTGGCAAAGGCCCTGGTGGTGCACGTTACCCCATCCCCACCTCTAATTGAGCAGAAATGCCTGGATGGATGCAGGGCTTTGTCATTTCAGGCCAGGCTTCTGAGTAGACTGGGGTGCCTGTGGCACCCAGGGGTGCACAGAGCATGTCCATTACAGGCACTGTGGGCATCCAGGATGGGCCTGTTTAGTGAAAGTGGAGACCACACCAGTCTAACACATCCTGCCTTGCACTAGTTCTCAGACTAGCACGCCATAAATGTGACCTCATTTTTAACCAAAATTTGGTGGGATATTTTCCTTACTCAATATTTTTATCTGAAATACTTTTTTTTTTTTAAATTAGCTAAAATAGATTTTTTTTCTTTTTCTGAGCAATTTTAACCACAGTGGCATTGTGAAAACATTTATCGTTTGACCCAAAAACGTGTCGGAAAGGAAGGCTGAGTTTGTTTTGATGCCTGAGGTCCCAGTGTTGTGGCTGGCAGCAATTACCAAGAAGGGTCTGCGACAGATACCGCTCTCTGTACTTGCACTTATTTTGGCTCTGGAGACTTGAATCGCTGCATCTGCTTCTCTGTCTGTGGTGTTTGATCATGGGCTTAGATGGCCAGTCCTAAGTAGAGGACTGGACTTGTCTAAGTAGGCAAGTTTTATCTTTCAGCTAGCAGTACCCAAGACACAGACACTGTGAAGACAAGTGAACAGCCTGACCACTGCCTGCATTTAGATGTCTTGGTTTCTTTTCAGGTTTAATGACCATTGTTTTCACCTTTTCTACCACAATAAGGAAAAGGTGGTGAGACTGGGTCTGACTTGGCTCTCTGATCTACATGAGACATTTCTTGTCCTCATTTCCCACGTGGAGTTTGCTAGAGCACAGGCATCCCTGGCGTGGAAACCCGCAAACAGAGTATCACTTCTCCGTGTCAGGCATCAAAGGGTCTGGGTCATAAGCTGTTGGATGGGTACCAAAACCAAGGGAATTCCTCAAAACGCACAGAGATACCAAAGACCTGATCCATGTTTAAAAAAAAGTTCAGGAAAAACTGTGTATTAGTTGCCAGATGCTAACCTATTAAAATTGGCCTCAGTTGCATTTTGTGTAATAACTGTTTTCCAGATCTGTTTAGCTTAAACCTGCATAAATGCTGTAATTTGCATATAGTGACATTGGGGAGTAATGGGATTGTTTTGCTAATTACAAAATAGCAACAAAGAATTTTTTTAGTGGTAAGCAAATTCTTTCAGACTAGTCTTACACCAATGGAGGATGGTTTCTGTGTTGGTGATTTCTCCATCTCAATGGAAACCTTTCTGAATATATTAAAGGAGGAACATAAGGTTGTCCTTCCCATGTGCCCTTACCTATGCACTCTGCATTCAGAATTTGATATAGGAAGGATTTGATTTTGTTAAGTCACAAAGGTTAAACATTATGTTAAAAGAACAAAACCCACTCAGATTAGGTAATTAGTTGAAAACTAGGACTTCTGTGAAAGTGCGTGCCTATTCCCCAAGCAAAATCAAGCTATATCATAATGACAGGAGCTGCAAAATTCAGCGACTCTATGGCAGCATGTGGCTAATACAAGACATCTGGTTTTGGCTGGGCTGAAAATTTTAACGGTAAACTGGATTTTCACCATAGGTGCAATCCTTTCACAAAGGTCAGGGCTGTCCTCAAAGAGCTCATCAAGAAAAAAAGCTGTTCTTTGTGAGCAGGTTTTTCGCTAGGTTGAAGATCCTATCAGAAAAAAGGCTATTAGTGCTCGAGAAATCAGCCCTCTGAATCCCTTTGGGTCACTTAGCGCATCATTTTGGGTAGATCCAACCTCTTTTATTGAGTTCAATCAAGATATACTGTCAGGTTTACAGGTTATTTGACATTTTGGTTAATGGTTTCTTTTCCCTTTGAGTTTCCCATCTATTTTTAAGTGAAAAAATACTGTTTTGAAACTGTACAAAGTTTCATTTAAAAGAGGTCAGCCCAAAATGTTGCAAAATTTTCCATGACATAACATGACATTTCAGAAATGTCAAATTGAAATGTTCCAGCATTTTCAAACTTTCCCTCCATTTTGGGGGTTGAAACTGTTTACCTCAGTTTATTCAAAGGCTCAAATAGCTTCAGTGCTGTGCATTTACCTTCACCTGACAAGTCCGACCTAACTTCTGTGAATACAAGCCTCTCTGTTCGAGCCTTTTATTAAAGCCGTGATGGGTAGCAGATGCTTGAAGAAAATCTTTGAGGAGAGCTGAATGACCAATTCTTTCTAAAGCTTTCTCTGCTTTCCTTGCCAAGACTTTTAAGTGACCCTAAGAAATATTTCCATGATCCCCAAAGCCCCTGGCATTCTTCTGGAAAGGGGTCTTCTTTTGAGTGTTTGGAGGTCCCAGACAAGAAGCTCATGAAATCCCTGGTCACCCTGCTGAGAGGTCTGGCCGGACATCCTTTGCAAAGTGAGTAGGATGCCTTCCCCATCTAAGCTAAAGGACATGACACTAGGTGTAAACCTGTGAGTTGTTTATATGTTGCTGTTTTGAAATTATAATTTTCCTCCAGCCTGCAGCCTAGTCTCTCTCTCTTTTCATATGTATTGTTTGACATTGTTTCTGCCTGAAACATTTATAAGGCATTATGCTTAAAAAATCAGGTTGATGAATGAGAAGAGACAGTTCTCCTAATAAAGTCATTGACAGAAAGGCCAGAAGCCTTTTTTTCAGCGTGGAAGCTTGTCATTTGGCTGCTGTAAATTGCTCTGGGTAACAAGGTAGTAAAAAAAAGACAAAAATAGAGCAACAGATGACACTGAAGCAGAAAGTGTCCCAGCAAATCGAGCATTTGTGGAGAAATACAATTAAAGCATTATGAATTCCTCACTCATTGTAACAAGGGAACAAAGGCTGTCTCAGAACTTACGGAGCTCATATGCTTCTACAAGACCTTTCTTGTAGGTGACAGATCTGTTACTGGCTGTCGGGTGACCCTGCTGATACCACACCACGGTCTATAAAAATGTCGTCCTCCTTCCATCACGCTGCAAGACTGAGACCCACTGAAATGGCATTAGGCGGTCTTGTCAATGGGTAGATCAATCCTGTCCAATTTTAGCTTTCCTTTGCCTGTTTTGAGCAGGGATTTTGCTTTGTCTTGGCTCCTGAGCTCGAAGGTGCCTGGAAGGTGTGTTAGAAGAACAGATACTCGAATACTTCTCAAACTCCAGATGTAGATTTCTGCAGTGGCCATCCCGTTGATGTCAGTGTGACTGTGGGATCATCACAGGAGACAATCCCCACTCAGCTGCGATTCTGCTTTCTGTGTTCATTATTGACAGGTGTACTAATAAGCTGTAACTTTGTGAGGTTCATTGTGCTCAAGCATAAATGCCTTGCATATAACTTTGGGAATGCCAGCTGATCAGGTTGAATTCAAGGCATCTGCTTGGGTACTCAGAGCTACATAGAAGATGTGATACAGTTACCAGAGCTTTGGATTAGTCTTCTGAGCTGCTGGGAACCATAGCAAGAGACACGAAAGCCACTTTAAAACCATCAAAATGGAAACTCCTCCTCCAGCTGACACATCCAGCTGAATGCACCACCCCGAAGAGAGAAGACCATACCTCCAACACCAATGGCCCCACTAAGCATGTGTGTCATCCCTCTGATAATCAAGGGAGCTGCCCTGCTTGTATGCGTAAGTGTTCATCTGAATCAAGGCTGAAAGAGTGTCTGCTGGCTCTGGTTTCCTAGGTGTTTCTCCTGCACTGAAGCTCAGGCCTAAGGTGGATGCAAGGTAACTGGTGGTGTCTCGCCTCTCTGTGGTGGTGAACCTGGGCCAGTCATTCCACCTAGTCAGTATGCTCAAAAACACTGCAATGGAAGGGAAAATTCAGCCCCTCTTGTCCTTGTCCAGGTAAGAACAGATCGACCTTTTCAGATGACTTGGAAGAATGTTTTTGTGCAAGTGGCACGTTTAAAGGGCTTTTCCCTTGTTACCTTTCCCAGCCAGGCTGGAATCCAGCCACCTCACAGAAGCAGAATTGTAGCTGTGTCTGGAGGGGACAGGGCAGACCCTTGGCTCACAGCCCATCTGTCCATGTTCTCAGGGGAGGCTGAGCCATCTCAGGAGTCATCGTGATGCATAGCATTAAATCCTAGGATACGTTTAAGCTTAAAGGCACTTAAAAGTACCACTTGAGATGCCATTGGGTCCATCATCATCCTAATTGTGCAAATAACCTCATTCGACTAAAAAAGTATTTGATTTCCAACCAGTTTACTGTCATACCCCACGATCATGTTTCAGCCAAGAAATGAGCATCACATCTTCATTTCCAGATGAAACAAATAAATATATTGCATTGTTGTTGTTGTATATCTTGCAGACAAACAAAGCAGTAGCCAAGGGGGACTTCCACCATGCAAGCTCCAGCTCCCGGCGAGCACTCTTCCTGGCTGTCCTGTCCATCACAATCGGAACTGGCATCTACGTTGGGGTTGCCGTGGCTCTTATTGCCTATCTGTCCAAAAACAATCACTTATGAGCCTCAGGAAAGGGGGAGAACCAGCCACCTGGCGCCTGCACTGCAGAACTCCCCAGCAGATCAGACTGCATGATTTTCCAAAAGATCAAGAGACAAACAAACACCTTCTGCGGGCAGGTACAGGATAAGATGGGCTTGTGCATTATTGTAGGGTGGGAAGCTGGCTGAGGTGGGGATAGTTCCATCATTTGTGATGCACAAGTCTTGCTTCTCTTCATGAACCCCCATACAAGAAAGAAAGAAGGAGAGAAAGAGAGGAGGAGAGAAATAAAGAGAACCAAAAGATCAAGAGACAAACAAACACCTTCTGCGGGCAGGTACAGGATAAGATGGGCTTGTGCATTATTGTAGGGTGGGAAGCTGGCTGAGGTGGGGATAGTTCCATCATTTGTGATGCACAAGTCTTGCTTCTCTTCATGAACCCCCATACAAGAAAGAAAGAAGGAGAGAAAGAGAGGAGGAGAGAAATAAAGAGAAGAAAGAGGCTGAGGTGGGGATAGTTCCATCATTTGTGATGCACAAGTCTTGCTTCTCTTCATGAACCCCCATACAAGAAAGAAAGAAGGAGAGAAAGAGAGGAGGAGAGAAATAAAGAGAAAAGAAAGAGAGAGAAAGGAAAAAAAAAAAAACACAAGGAAGGCAGTTGGGGGAGGTGTGGAGAGGGGTGTTTTGCCTTTGCCTTCTTTGCAATATGGTGTTTACAAGAAGCTGGCAAACTGAGCTGTTCTCTTAATATCTTCTTGGTCACCTGAACTTTGCAGCCAGCATGAGCTTGTGCTTAGTTTGCTTGTTAAGCACGGCACTGAGATCTGGGAAAGCATGGACAGTGGCTGGTTCTCTGAAAGAGCAATATAACAACAGGAGGAAGAATATGTTTTCTTTTTTTTGAATGCAGGACTCATTTGCCTAAGAGTGAAGCAGAGACCTCAGCGTAGAATGGTATTGCCTACTCTTCTTGTGTGGGTAGGTTTCCGTGGAAGGAGAAAAGGAAATAAAAAATATTTTTTCTTTCCTATCCTTGTTTTTGGATTAAGATGTGGCCCACAGGCCCACCCAATGCAGAACAGCTGAGGTGACTGCATGACATAGCTCTGCAGACTGAGCGTGAGGTCAAAGTAGCATGGGATCCGATGTAAAATGAATTCCTCCATCCAGTCACATTGTGATAATGGCACATTCCTGTGGCATATTGCTCATCTGGGTTGCTCCGCCTTACTGTGGAGACCTGCACAGCAGTCAATGCAAGAAACCTGGGGGAAAAAATGCAAACTGAAATACTAATCAATTTTAAATTAAAAATCATGGTAAAGCATGGGAATTAACCAGGGGAAGGAACGCTTCATACATTTCTGAGGTACTGCTCATACACAGAGCAGTGAAGGAGACCACTCAGATTACAAGCTCACAGCTCATCCATGGACCAGGGACACAGCATAGCCATGGAGAGACAAGCATGTCCCTTGATAAGCAGTGCAATGGTACATTGTAAGGGAATTGAGCATTGTCCTTACTTCACTGACTGAAATAATACATTTCTTTTCTTCTTTACTCCTTCCCCACAGTCACCCTTTTATTTTTTTGTCTTACAGATGTACCATTTCATCCCACTAAGGGTGTATCAGCATATATATATGTATCTACATATATATATATACAGAGAGAGAGAGAAACTGATCAAAACAATAAGCATTTTATTATTCACTACCTTGTGTTTTATAAACATAATGTCATCAAAGACCTTTTTTTCCAACTCTGTATTGTGTGTCAGCTTTGCTCCGGGACAATTTTTTTCTTCTGTTTTGGGGTTGGCGCTATTCTGGTTTTAACTTGAGTTTTTTTATTTTAGGGGGGAGGAGGATAAACACATCCAAAACTATTTTTCTGCTAGTTATACAGTTTATTAAAACACATGGTATACAGCTGCTGATGCTCCGTGTGACACTTTCTTTGGACGGATGTGAAGCGTTAGACTGAGTGAAAATTACCCCAGTACCTTGCGTTCAGCTACCCGGAGAAGTACCCGTGTGGACCATCCCATACTATACCTGGACCCCAAAGCCTTTTGCAGTCACTGACAATTCTTCTTTTGCATTGATTTGTTGGGCTTCAAACTAAGCCTGGAGACTAGCAATGTACTCGTAGTCATCTTCATCTGTTCTCAGCCCCCGCTAAAGCTGAGGGCCCAGTAAATGCAGGTCTTTGGCCAGGTTGCCCTATTAAGGTGAAGTTAATTCTGTGGTTCTTCCCCTTCAACTTTTTTTCCTAGCAACTGCCATGGAGACCCCTTCCCTTTGAAGCAAGGCAGTAGTGAGTGGGCAAGTTAGAATCCCCATGCTGTATTTGCCCCAGTGGGTGGTACCTGGGTTTGGGTAGGTGAGGGACAAAGGCACAGTTTGCTGCCTCCTTATCCTTCCAGGAGGATGCACAGGGTTTCCAGCCCCGGTGCTTACAGCAGGCTCTCCAAAGCAGTGTGTCATGGCTTTAAAAACCAACCTGGGATGTGTGTTGCAGTCCTTGCCGCACTTCCCTCTGGAAATCAGGTGGTTGTGACTGCTTTGGTTCACATTCGCCCCATTTCAAACTATTCTTCCCGTTAAGGAAGAACGGGAAATTTCTTTCTTGGTTGTTTTTAAGGGTGAAGTATTGCTAGACTTGGATGACAACAAGGTCATGTATGCTAAGCCTGGACTTATGTCAAACATATATCACAGTCAAGATCTTATTTTGCCTCAGTTCATAATGCAGTAATGCCATGTGTGAGAGAAAACCTTGTCTGAGGCTAGGAAAGCCCTTATCTAGGGCTAGGAAAGCCTTTATTTAACAAGCAAAGACAAGGACTGGAAATACTGATTATTTATTTAACTTAAATGAAGAGATTTCCATCTGAACCTTTTCCCATTTGTTTTTAATCTAAAATAAGCACGAAGACTGGGGGGGGGAAAGAGGTGCAGCAGAATGGGGCACATCACCTTCAGCTGCACTCCTAGCAGTACTGCCATGGCTGTCTCATCTGAGGTACAGCACAGGAGCCCTTCAGGGTCTGGCATGCTTCGGCAGAGCTGGCTGGTCCTGTACATTCAGGTGTAGGTATCTCCCTCTGCCTCACGCTCCGCAGCAGCCAGGCCAAGGTCTCGCAGTGTTATGGGGCAGAGTCGCAGCCCTTCCACATGGTGACTCCTCTGCTAGTCAGCTGCGTAGGTGATGTGCATGGCTGGAGGTCCTTGGGAGCTACATATCAGTGGGAGGGATTAACTTGCAGCAAAAGCCCCATGCTTTGCCAGCAGAGCTCTTGTCTCACTCAGCCCATGGATGACATCCAGGCTGGGTAGCATGGGCTCCTGTTCATCCATCACCACCTTGGGAGTCTTTGGGGGCCATATAAGCCCCATCCAAGACCCCAAAGCTGAGCACCACATGTCAACAACTAATCCATTTGCTAAATAACTCAGATTTACGTGTGTTTGGGTGTGGCTCATCACAAGAAAGGAGAATGATGATTGGGGTTCAAGCTAGCACTCCCAGGACACTACCCTACCCCTGTGTGAAGGCCCTGAATGCCGCAGTGTGTGAGAGATGCAGTGAGACCTGTGAGCACACGTTCGCTTTTGCAACACGCAGGTGCCCAGTGAGCTTTAATTTGGGCAAGGTAACACATTTTGTTTAGGACTTGGCTTTCACCACGGGCTCCTGGGCTTTGCCCCTGACACACAGATCAGCCTGAAGAACCACGCAGCCAAGGAAGTGGATTGCCGTATGTAACGTGCTCTTCCATTATGTCAGCATGATTTGTGGGGAATTAGCTCTTTCTCTCAAAGTCTGAACTTTGGGGCATATGGTATTGAAACTCAGATTTTTCATTTAAAAAGAAAGGAACTAATATTTCCTAGCCACGATCTGAATTTAACTGGGAGTTCAAAAAATTAGAAAGCAAATACGGAGACTCCAAGGTCATTATACATGCCTAATAATAATAATGATAATAATAATGTCATTTTTTGAACCAATCTTGTGGTTGAGGGATCTGCCTTATGATTTTTGATGATGGTTGTACAGGCTGAATATTGACCTGAGAAGCAAAAGCCAGCTCTGGAGCTAGAAGAAACCTTCCCAGATGGGCAGTCTGAAAATGCCTTGGAAGCCTTTGCACCTAGCCTTAAAAATAGCATCCCAAACTGGGGAGTGCAGTCTTGCATGTCTCCAGGAACCCCTGAGGGACAGTAAACAGGAGCAGTGCTGTGGGAAAGACCTGCCTAGCAAGAGCACTCCTGAGAGCATTGCCTGGCTGAAAGTTGAGGATGTGCCTCTGTGCTGCACATGCTGGAGCAACCCACCATGCAACTTGGGGCTGGCACTTGGCATGGCAGTCCAGGGGGGTGAGCAGGGAACTTAAAGGAGTCTTGCGTCCTGGGGAGGTGGACCTAGGCCTCACTGCAGCCCAAAGTGGGGATAAAGCTCCCATTGATAGCTTTCATGCCTTAGTATGGGTCCAGCTTGCTGAATATCTGCAGCACGGGTATTCACCCAGGGCTGTGGGTCATCCAGGAGCTGAACAGGGACCTGCCTGTTCTTAAGGTAAGTGATGTTGGCATGGCCCACTGCAGCATCTCTGGCTGGCAGAACAGATATAATCCTCTAAAGAAAAATCTATGGCATTAAGACTAGAAAGTACCACTGACACCAGTGCTACAGTCTGAGCTTCTGCTGAGCTGAAGCTGGGTGGGACAAGTTTGCTCCTCAACATCAGGAAGGTTCTGATGAAGGAAAGAGAAATTTGAAGGAAATGCTGCAGAGTTAGCATCTGACTTGGGGTTTCCTCAGCTCAGGCTTTGGGGTTGCCACATGCTGTGATGTGGCTGAAGCAGAGGAACCGCCTCAGCAGGGGCAGCTGGTGGAAGAGCAAGAAGGACCATGTGAGAAGGACCACATGGGGTGTGCTGGTGCTGTCTCACAGCTTGCAGGAGGATGCATTTGCCTCAGAGGATTCTTTTCCTGCAAGAGTATCTTCTTCTGCTCAGTCTGCAGTGGGCTGTGAGGAGCTGATACACCATTTCAGCTGCTGCCTTTCTAAACGTTGGTTCTCAAAACACTGTCCACATCACCTCGCCATACCGGACTGAGGAGGCAGCTATAAACTACCACCTATCTGAGACACTGAAGCAGACTGTTGCAGAGACAGACTTTAGGATCTATCTTTGCTTTACCTGTGCGCCTGAAACAAAATTTCTTGTAGGTTTGTGGTGTGTCCTGGGCCAGCAGCCTCAGGGCAACACACCAGTGGGGCCATCCTGGCAGAGAGGGGCTTGACCCTCACAGAGCTGGAGGAGCAGAGCGGGTGACTGGGGTGACCTTGCAAAGACATGGTTTCACAAGAAGTCAGTGCATATTCACACACACACACACAGGGAACATCAAACACTTCCAGGTTTGCATGTGTCCATGGCCTCTCTGAAGAAAGAGAGGCTCACCCTGATTTTGGATGTGCTATATATCTCACTATCTGCAGTGATACTCCTGGAAGATGCCAGCTGTGGAAATAAATTTTTCTACTGCATACCAATACCTCTTTCCACATCAACCTGAGAGATGTGTGAAGTCCTGCCATCCTGATGGGCCCAGCTAGAAAGAGCTGAGAGAAGTGTGGTTTAGGCTCTCATAAGATACCTGAGAGCAAGAGGAACAGCAAGAACCAAAGGTAAAAGTGATGCCTTGGGCTGCCTGTGACGTTGTTTGATGTTGATGAAAATGGTAGGCTGGCAAAGTCAGGAAACAGCTTTTCAAACACACATGGGGGGATTTTTAGTCTTTTTCAGCAGCAGAAGGGAGGAGGGTCTGTGTGCAAATGAAATCACAAGTCTCTGTTGCTTAAGCTGGAAACACAGCTCTGAAACTGGGCAGCCATGTGAGATTCATGTCCTTTTATTCATGGAGAACAGCCTGTGTGACCCACACTGCAACTGAAACCACACCTCCAGCTTTTGCTTTCTGAGTACCAGCTCCAAACTGCTACAGACCATGGGCTGACAAGCACACCACTGGTTCAGATGTATTAAAAAATAAGCTGTCGTGTTATCTTTCCACATATAAGTTCTGTGTCAGAGCAGGTCCCACCTGTTTTCCCCCAGCCAGAATAAATCTGGCATGAACTTCCTATTGTGTGCTCAGGCAAATTTGGCAGAAAGACCAGTATGTGCATCTGCCTTACCCAGATGACTCTGGTATTTCTGAGTGATGCCACAGTGTACAAACCTGTATGAATTGGGAAATCACAGTCAGATAGAGGAGTATCTTCATAAATTGCTATAGCAATTACTCCTGCTGTTTAGAGCCATACCATTCAAGACTGGCTATGAAATGTTGTCAGCAATTGTTGAACTAAGAAAGCACTCTGCAGATGATCATTATTCATTGTTGGCTGCTTGTTGCTGATGGTTATTCTCTGTTTGTAACCACTCCTTTGGGAAAGGAAGGGTTGTGTGACCAGGAAGGAGAGACAGAGATCCTACATCTGCTGTGAATGATGAATTGGAAGAAGTCAGGAGGAAGTACTGACAGGTAAAGATAGACCCTTGAAAGCTTACTTATCTATAGAGGGACACTAAGAAAATTGCTCTGGGTGCTTTCCTTTTCCAAAGCCGCATTTTGAAACTGAGTTAATGTACCTGTCATTCATTTCAGCTTGAACTTGCCTCTTAAACTTACCTGTTATTCAGAAGCCATTGCTCCTTTTATGCTCTCTCCAGGCTTAAAGGCAACTTTGTATTTTAATAAACATCACTTTTGGGGTAGCAGCGTGCTCTGCCCTCCTGTGGTTGGACACAGGGAGATCCTGTTTAGTTTACAGAAGAGCTCTGCCATCCCAGAGAGAGAAGAGAGAAGCCAGTTTCCCAAAGACTACAGCTGCCTCATTGCTTCCCTCCCTTTCTGAAGTGAGATCTTCATCCCATAGTGGTTCAATCAGGAGGTGTCAAAGAAGTGGCACTGATATCTTTACCAGATGACAAGCTGTAGCGATAGCTAAGATTTACTACAAGGAAAAATATCAAGCTGTAAAGTCCAGGGTTGGAAGGCTCCAACTTAATTGTATAATGTAGGATGTCATTGTGGATTAACCTCAAAAGATGCATGGGGAGTGCTGGAGACTCACTGAGAGGGAAGAAAAAAAATCCTCTTTGTGAAAGTCTCAGAGCTCAGGGGAACAGAGAGACTCTCAGCAAATAGTGTGCTGGGTCAGGGACTAATTACACATTACACCTGCCATCTGATGGGATTTCATAACCCCCTGATACCTACATTGATTCTCGGTGCCTTCATTTGGGAATCTTGCTAGCCTTGAGCATTTTTTATTGTTCTGTCAGTCTGAAATGAATTTCTCCCATCTTCCATGCAACAAGCCACCATATGGCTAGCTTGCAAGAGCTCCCTGCTGAGGCAAGAAGAAGGCATAGCGGGGCTGCTTGGGAGCATCACTGTACACCGAGGCTGGAACAGATAGGGGGCAGACACCAGCCTGCCTGCCTGTGGCAGTGGCAACCACCTTCTCTGGGCTGGCTGCCATGCACCCATCACAGCTTGGGAAATGCCACCTGGTGAGCTGCAAAGGAAATTCACAGGCAGCCAACAACCAGTGGGTCCTCCGTAATCTCCCCTTAATTTCTTCCTGCATCAGATGGCTGGCCAGAGGGTGTTTCTAACCTGAGGGACCTGTGGGCTTGGTGACTTGGTGACTTTTTAATTTAGTAATCATTTTCAATGGAACTTGAGAGAGGGTGTGGACGCCTTTAATATAATTAAGTGCCTATAAACTTCACAATAAGGAGCAGTGCAACAGAAGAGATGCACTCAATCATTGCCCCCAGAGAAAGGGCACAAAGAGAGTGCACTGTGTATTAGACATCAGAGAACCCACACTCAGGCTGCTAAAAGCCCCAACCAGTGGTAGAGCTTCTGTCAGAGCGCACAACAGGCCATGATACACACAGTCTGCAGGAGAACAGGTTTCATTAGTCTCAGAGTTTGTTACACTTGCTTGTTAGCAACACAAGACCACAGGGTGAATATCTGCAGAAGGGCTGTACCTAGGAGACCTTGTTACGTGCCTAGTTTCTTCAGGGCAAGATGCAGTAGCTAGTCCTGGGCTCAGACAACTTCAAATCCAAGACAAGAGGCAGAAATGGAGATGAACGAGAAGAACAGTGGCAGTTTTCTCAAGTAAACAAACCCAGCCCTTTTCAACATCCTGCACCGGCTCTGCTTTCTGTATCAGTCCAGCACAAAGGATGCTCTCTGGCAGCTGCGTGGCTTTGCTCACAGCTGCATTACCAACACGGCATGGTTCCTCCCGCAGTCTGGTCACCACAGCCCATGGTCCGACTTCTCTTGAGCAACACAGAACACTGGGTTTTGCTTCAGACATCATGGGCAGGACTAAGTGTTGCAGACACCAGGATCACAGCCATGTCAAGGGAATGAAAGCAGGAGCTGCCAACACTGTTGTGGTTTATGGTGATATGGTGAGGACAACATGTCTCATATTTATCAATCATGAGCCAGCTCTGGTGCCCCTGCTGCATTCAATGGTCAGAAGGTAGGTGCTAGTCCTTCGTGCCATCACATTTAAATTTTCTTCTTGGACATGTCCAAGTGTACTTATGACAGGCTGCTCTAGCTATTTCAGGATAGAGCTGTCTGTGGAAGGAAGCAGAGGGGTGCGAAAGGCCTCTAGGAGACAGATTTTATGAGGTGGTAGGTAGGAGAGACTCTGTAATTTACTACATCCAAACTACGATTGCACACAACCACAATGCCATGTGCCTGGGGAGAAAAGCCACCTTCTCTTGATAACTCTACAGTGGGCTATTTTTCTGTGGTCAAACCCCTCCCTCTACAGACTTTTCTGACCAATAACAGGCTGTGCTTGTGCGAAGGTAAGGCATCTGAAATGATGCACCAGATGGGTTACAGTAGCCTTCTCTTCCCAGCACAAGGTCAGGTATTTGCATACCTCTCAGATTCAATTTGTCCTTCCAGAAAACTCAAGAGATGTTCCCCCTCTTTCAGACTCATGCCATAGAATCATAGAATCGTTTAGGTTGGAAAAGACCTTTAAGATCATCAAGTCCAACCATTAACTTAGCATTGCCAAGTCCATGACTAAACCATGTCCCTAAGCACCACATCTACACATCTTTTAAATACCTCCAGGGATGGGGACTCAACCACTTCCCTGGGCAGCCTGTTCCAATGCTTGACAACAATTTCGGTCAAGAAATTTTTCATAATATCCAATCTAAACCTCCCTGGTGCAACTTGAGGCCATTTCTTCTTGTCCTGTC
>NW_008794167.1:0-8024 GCF_000699145.1 Aptenodytes forsteri | reverse complement strand
TGACCGGCCGCCAACTGGATGTAACTCCATTCACCACAACTCTTTGGGTCCGGCCGTCCAGCCAGTTTTTTGCCCAATGAAGAGTACACCTGTCTAAGCCGTGAGCCGCCAGCTTCTCTAGGAGAATGCTGTGGGAGACAGTGTCAAAGGCTTTAGTAAAGCCTTTAAAGCATTTCTTAGTCAGTGCCATATATGTACGCATACATATACATACATATATACACATATATGTACACATACTATACCTATCTCACATATATGTATATGTGAGATACCGAACAGAAAGACACAGAGACATCAGTTGGCTTGTTCTCCATCAAGGAGAATGCTGCAATGGATTTCAACAGAAAAAAACCCAACAATACTGATCAATAATCATCTACAAAACGGACAACAGATCATGAGAGCTAGGCTTTGCTGCTTCCCTGCTATATGCTTTTGAGTCAGCTGTTTGCTGCTTTTTTCTCCCTGCCACCTTTGCCCAATGCATCTTTTGCTAGCACTGGGTGGGGGCAAGCTGATGGTCGTGCATGGAAGTGGTACTGACACATCTTTAGCAGCATGCTGCCCACTATTTTTTCAGCAGAAAGGGCCTGGCCCCTAGGAAGCCATGGCTTGATCTAGCTTGGCCATGGATTTCCTCTATGTGTTTAGATAAGCCTTAATAGAACCTGTACTGCCCTCCAGGGACTGGCAGCTCACCTGAGCTGTCTACCAACTCTCTGGAGTCATCCTGTCATCTGAAATCTCTAGGAATTAGAGATGGTGGTCTGCATACAGAACCGTAGAATAACTCAGGTTGTCAGGGACTTTTGAAGGTCTCCACTCCAGACTCCTGTTCAAGGCAGGGCCAAATAGATCAGGTTGTCCAGTTGAATTTTGAATATTTCCAGGGACAGAGATCCCACACTGTTTGACCACCCCCATGGTGAAAAATGTTTTCCTTACATCTAATCAGAATTTCCCTTGATGTAAGTTGTTTCTGTTGCATCTTGTCCTTCCACCGTGCACCTCTGAGAAGAGTCTAGCTCCATCTCCTCAGCACTGTCCTATTAGGTAGCCACAGGCAGTGATAAGACCTACCCTTCACCTGCTCATCCTCTGGCTGAACAGATCAGTTTCCTCAGCCTCTCCACAAATGCCCTGTGCTTCAGTCCCCAACCAGCTTGGTGGCCTCCACTGGACTCACTCCAGTTTATTCCTCTGTCTCTTGTACTGGGGAGCCTCAGACTGGGCGGGATCTCACCAGTTCCAAGTAGAGGGTACTATAATCACTATTATCACTATAGTCACTCCCCTCACACTGCTAGCTACACTATTGTGGATATGGCCATTTGGCCTCCTGTCTTGCAGGGGCACCTGCTGACTCCTGGTTAACTCCCTCACACACTTCACAAGACTGGGTCATTATGTCCCAGAGGTGGGACTTCACATTTGCTTTCACTGACCTTCATGATGTTCATATCAATCCATTTCTCCAGCCTGTCCAGGTCCCTTTGAAAGGCAGCTCTGCCCTCCAATGTACTGCCTGCTCCCCCAACCTCTTCCACAAACCTGCTGCATGTCCCACAGAAACTACATTTTCCCTGTGCAAATCAAAGCCAAAAGACAAAAAGCACATAGGTTGACCACCATTTTTGCAGATGCTTTTCCAGAAAAAGTTGTAACTCTTCTCTTTAAATTTCCCCCAGACTGAAGGACAATTTGAGCACCCTGGGGATTGTGATTGACTCACATTTAGAACTGGGGCCACATTTCTTCATTCTGTCCTATAATTGGTTTATACATTATATTTTAAGAACACCTACTGTAGTCTTGGCATATTCATTATTCTCTACTCATTTGAGACATAACCAAGAGGCAAGACTGATCACAATAAATAAATAAATGCTCAAATGAGCCAATACACAGGCTAACACAGATTTTCTTTCAAAAACAGATTCATGAAGCAACAGCTTGTATTATTACTAAAGTGCTTTGGTTATGAGCAACTTAACAGCCATGACAGAATAACAGCCTCATCAAGGAAGTGAGCCATCCTGGAGACCAGAAGGGACATAGGTACAACTGCTACACTGACATAAAGGAAGCAGCATGCATGCAAAAGTACTGCTGGACAGTCAGCAAGCAACCGGGTCTCAAAGGGGGTCTTTCAGAGGTCTCTAAAGCATGGATATGGTCACACAGCATTGTGCTCAACCACCTCCTTGGGCCACAAGAAGCAGTTTTGGGTGTGTCGCCAGCTGTGACTAGCAGAGTTGGATAGTCAAACAAGAAAATCTCCCATGAGAGGTTAAAATAAAATGGTCTGTAGAAAAATCTCCCCCATTCCCAATGTTTAGGTAGGGCAGGACCTTCCTGTTCCTCTTGGCCTCCATCCAACAGCTTTCTGTGTTGCAGCAAAGACTTGTTACAGTCCCTTGAGGTTGGTAGAAAATTCTCCTCTTGTCTCCCACAGTGAAGGTCTGGCTCTGCACATCCCTCCCTCCTTCTCTTTAGTTGCATCTTCATTTGGGTTGGCTGCAGGTCGTAGGCTGTTCCCCAGCTGTGCAGTGCTCTGTTGCTGTCATGGAAGGTACAAATTCCTCGGCCCATGGCACATTAAAAAGGGTATTTCCCTCCTGCTCCCAAGCCCTTTTGAGGAACAGTGGATATCATCAGCCACAGATGCTAACCTGCCAATCTGGGCGTGATGAGAAGCATCCTAGAGCCAGTGTCCTGTCACCTGGGTCACCCATAGCCAAACCCCATGGCATGTCTCTGGGACCTCACCAGTTGCTGTGTGCCCCACTCCATCCCCTGGGTGACGGTTACAACCCTTGTGTAGATTAGGGATGGGAGCAAAACTTTTATTCCAGTGCTTGGTGGTCCATCCCTGAGGAAAAATGAGTATGAACTACTGCACCATTCTCTTTCCCCACGATCTTCTGGCATGTGTGGTTAAGGCAAAAGACTTCCAGCATCCCTTTGGGAAGGATGCTTCCAGGAATTTTCTGTCACTACTGTTGGTTTCTTCTCTGTGAAACACTGGAAAGCCAGAAGGGGTTGACCTGTTGGATTTCAGTCTGAAGGCTGAGAATCCCAAGTCTCAGTCCCCTGTGACCCTGAGGAGTGGTCCCAGGGACAATGGGCTTCAGTAGCCCCAAGAAACTCCCATGCCACAGGTATGCAAGAGACAAATGTTGTTGGTAGCCAATGGCAACCCACAAAACTGAACCATTAAATAAGTAACCCAAAACATCTCATGAAGGCTGAACAGTTGCTTGCATGCAAAAGGAAAAGAACTTTTAAGATAACACCTAACAGTGGCACTTCTGGAAACAGTCGGTTAAGTAGAAGCTGCAGAAAAAGTCATATCTGAAAGTAATTAGGTGACCTGAGCCTTGAGAACAATGATTGACATTGAGTGTGGTAGCAGACTGGGGTACTACAAATTCTTGTTATACCAACTTCCCTCATTACATCAAAGCTATGGAGACCCTCTCTAACCAAGAAAGGAGACAGACATGAAAATGCAGGCAGTCCTTGGTTCAGCAAATTGCTCAATAAACTTTTACATGTTCAGGTGGAGCGATGCACATCATATACACATTTTTGCAAGGCTCCTTTCCATTCTGGAGTGTCAGCAAACACTGTGATAAACCACTGTCTATTATGTTATATGGACCTGTAGAGCATTGCTCCCACCCTAAATGCTACACACAAATATATCTGTTTCTCCCATTTATTCATATTTTTGTAGGATTCTGGAAAGGAGCTGAAATGAGTCTACCCATTACGACCTGTCCTCACCTTCCTTTATTATTTCATTTGATTAAGTAGTCTATTTGACCATTTCTGGAGCCTTGTCTGTGAACTCTTACCAGTAACTTTCAAGCAGCCAGTGACTTGTTGAATCATCAAATAAAAAAAAGCCCAGGCAACCTCCCTTTTCCTGCTGCCCTCCAAGAAAGGACCTGTTGGCATATTCTTGGCACACAGCAGCAATTAGAGCTGGTCACATTTTCTAATCATTTTGTTTGCTTAGAACATTTTCCATCAGAAAATGCCACTTAATCAAAAGGAAAGCTTGGCTGCAGGAAGATGTCGGTTTCAAGGACATTTTATAATTGAGAAAATAAAAAGCAAACCCCTTTCACAATGGCAGAATATTTCACACTGACCTTTTTGAGATGGAACACAGACTATTTTATTTTGAAATTATTTGTCTCTAAAATATTTGATACTGATCAAACTGCAGTCCAGCTGGCAAGAGCACATCTTGAATTTTCTTTTAATTGAAACTTTGTTTGACAGATCCAAACTGAAATTGTTAAAAATATTTTGGTTGTTTATGTTTTTTGAAGGCACTGTGAAAATGCAATATTTTGCTCTGTTTTGAGCCAGAAACAGATGTTCAGCTTGTAGTATTACCTGTCACATAGGAAGTCCCATTTCTAGATCTTTTATACGTCATTGGTCTGTAGATAAATTCTCCCTGGCCCCGTGAAGAATAGTTGTACTAAGCTCTCTGCACTGAGTAATCTATCCTTGGATTCACATAATCCTCTTTTTCTGCAGTGAAGATCATGATCCTGGAGCTGAATGGTTAGACACTGTAGCAGACGGATGCACAGATACCCTCCTGATATAGTCAGGCAGAAAGAGGACAGGTAAAACATGTTGAACCAACACAGACACGGTTGCACCGAGAAGAAAGCAGCAAATGTCCTGAATCATCTATGTCAGATCCTGCGTGTGCTGTGTGCCCCTGTTCAGGAGGGCCACGGAGCTGGGTTTCTGCTATGGCCAGCTGCAAAGGCAGACCTGGCTGCTTTTACCTTCCCTGTGCCACCGTGGCACAGACCGCAGGACGGTCCCCTAACACCTTGTGTTGTGCATTAAACTGTGGAAGGGAAGCAAAGACAGCACAGCTGGCAGTGGGGCCAAGCCACATTGCCCAGGCTCAGCCTGCACCTGGTGGAGAGACAGGCAGGGACTAGGGAGGGAAAGAAAGAGCAACAAGATGAGCTTCTCGGTCAGTGGAAGATGTAAAGGGGGAATCAGGCTACTTCCAACCCAAAACACATCTTGAGGTATCATCAGCTGACCCATTCAGCAACAGTGTGAGGGAAGCACTGAGAAGGCTCCCCCTGCCACGATTTGGCCTCTGCTACCTATGTCTCCAGGAGTATTTACTTCTGCCTGGGAAAGACTCCCCAGTGTGTGCAATGGCAGAGCCTCTTTGCTTGCTATCATATGACTTCCACAAATTTCCCCTACCCTAAAGACTCCCCAAGTTTGAAGCGGAGGACCTAGCCCTGCCAGCAGGGGCCTGAGAGCAATCTGTATGGGGAAAAGGCCCTAAGCTGAATCCTTTGGTTATGTCCTTCTCCTCATCTACTCTTCTCATTCCCTGGTATCCCCTCACAGAGGCTGCTCCCACACATCTGGAGCAAAAACAAAAGCTCAGAGAAACCAAACCTCAGTGCTGGTTGATGGGGCTTGTGCTGGACAGAGCTGGGGCCTCATAGCACCGAGGACACAGCGGAGCAGCTCCACAGTGGTGTTCTCAGAAGAGAAGCTGCAGGCACCAAGGCACACACTCCCTCTGTGCAGCCCAGGCTGCCCAAGCCACTGGCTCCCATCCAGTCCTGACACCAATCTTCTTCTGAAGGTTAGACACGATGTCTTCAGCTGATCTGGCTCTGCAAGGTCAACAGGCAGCAGCATTTTTCCTGCCTTTGGGATCTCGCCAGACCCTGAACTCCAAACACTTGCAAATATTTGCTAAGCTCTCATGTTGCTCAGGAGCTAGTTCAGCACTCAGAGCTGAGATGAAGATTATGTCTGTATCTCTGGGGCCTGTACTGCAGCAGAACATTGAACTTCTGTTGGACTCATTCATGGAAAGGGATTTCTGACAACCAGCTTCAGCCCAGGAGGGCTAGTCTCTGCTGACTCCTGCAGTAGCTAATAGAGAGAAAACAGTGCCTCCTGAGGGCAATTCAGAGCAAGAGATTAATGCTCTGAGTTACGTGTTGGAGGGCTGTGATTCTCTGCTGGCTAGAGAGGAAGCCTTGGGAGACATACTCTAGTGTGCTCAAGTTGGGCTCGGTGCATCTGCAGCACCATCAAGATTATTACTTACTTTCATTTCCTATGACCTGTGTTGTAGTCCTTCCTGAGTCCCATGCCCAGGTGCGTTTTCAGACTGCTCTTCCCACCACATATGCCTGGGCCTTCCTATTCCAGCCATTTCTGCAGCTCAAAGTTGCCTCTGCAGCACTGCAGTTACCTGGAGATTAGTGGGAGGTTAGGAACCCATTCCCAAATTCCCATGCCAAGGTCCTGCTGGCATGCTGAGGAAGGCACTGAAGTGCCATCATCACTTGTCATCATCAAGGGCTTGTCAGCTGCGAGGCAGCTTAGGAAGGTCCCTTTGGCTGAAGGTACTCTGTGCATGCTGCTGTACTGGCCCTTCATTTAATTCGGCACCAAAGCATAGTGAGAGGCATGAGCATTTGGGAGGGACTCAGGGCAAGGTGTCATAAGTCAAAGTGGAGTATCTTCCAAGAACTGAGCTGCAGGGTGATGACTATTGCCTAAATGATCTTTTAAGATTGCATTCTTGTTTTCTTTGCCAGGGGAGTTATCTTGAAATTAATTTCCAGCTATTTTCATTTCTTCCCTTATCCATCAGCACAAATTAGCTTTTCTTCATTTTTCCCTGGCTTTCCTCACCACACACATTGTTGGCCAGCTTATTCATCTGGAATCTGCCATTTACTAACTGATCTGATTAGAGTTAATTACTAATTATTTGTATTACTACAACCCTAATGTTATACGCACCATGGGAATATAATTTAATTACAGCATAATATCAATCAGATGCATAAATTAAAATGTTCACATTTTAACATGAGCACATTTTCTATTTTCAGTTGTATGAGCTGCCAAGCTTGGAGGAGAAAAAAGCTGTTGCTCCAGGCTGTTGCACAGTGAAAGATGGGTAGTCCTCCCAAATCAGGTGGAGGAACGGGGCTCACAGTTCCCAGGTGTGGTTACCTTTAAGAAGGTAACCTTCCTTATTTCTGGAAGGATTTTTAACAAGAAAAGCTGTGATTGTACACCATTTAAGTTCTACAGTGTCTACCAGCAAATAATTTAACTACATGGTCTATGAAGAACCACCTCTTTGTGTTCACTCTGACCTAGACAACAGCTGGGTCTTTTGCTGGAAGCAGAAATGCAAGCCAGTCCCTTTATGGCCTCTCCTTGCCATTCATCATTCTTCATATCCCTGGCATGTCTTCCCTCAGCCATTTTTTTCCCAGCTGAAGAGGTCTAGGCCAGTTAGCTTATTCTTTATGCACAAGCTGGTCTGTAGCTTCGTTTCCATTTCTGAGCCGTTTCCAGAGAGGGGAGCAGCATTGCAGGCACTATGTAAGATAGTGGACTCACCACCGACTCATACATTACACAAAAGACAACGAGCCTCAAGACAGCCCAATTTTCCCTGGTGCTTCTAAGCTGGCATGCATCAGCTGGGGGAAGAGAAAACCTGCAGGCTTGCGAGGGGAGTGTGTCTTCTCAATATATATAAAAACCTGCTGGGAGGGAATGAAAATGAGGGACCCAGGTTCCTCTCAAGCGTGCACTGATAGACCAAAGGTAACAGGCAGAAAATATAACACGTGATATTTCAGCTGCACATGAGAAAAAAAATTTTACGGTCGGGAGGGTCAAACGCTGTCACATATTGACCAGGGACCTTGTGGAGTCTCGGTCCTTGGAGATATTCAACACCCAAGGGGACACGGTCCCGTGATATTTCAGCTGCACATGAGAAAAAAAATTTTACGGTCGGGAGGGTCAAACGCTGTCACATATTGACCAGGGACCTTGTGGAGTCTCGGTCCTTGGAGATATTCAACCCCCAAGGGGACACGGTCCCGGGCAACCTGCTCTAGGCGAGCCTGCTTGAGCAGAGGGCTGGACCAGATGGACCTCCACAGGTCCCTTCCAACCTCCACCCTCCT
>NW_008794166.1:839210-841216 GCF_000699145.1 Aptenodytes forsteri | reverse complement strand
GCTCTCCTCATCAGCTCCTCGTCTTTTCTGTAGTTTTTTGCCAATCGGATTTTTCAGCAAGAGAGTACGGATGGGCTTCGCATTGAGGATATTCGACAAATGATCATCCTCGTCTTTTCTGTAGTTTTTTGCCAATCGGATTTTTCAGCAAGAGAGTACGGATGGGCTTCGCATTGAGGATATTCGACAAATGATCAAGCGGGCAGCACAGAAGGTGAGGACCTGACAAGAACAGGGAGATTTGTGCCAGGAGAGGTTTGCGGGAGCTTAGCCCAGACCCCGAGAAAGAAATCCCAGCCCTTCCAAGCAGCTCTGGGACAAAAGTCTTGCTCCCAGCAGCTCCACAGCGGCTCCAGCACAGGAGCCTCATCCGCCAGGCGGATCTGCGGGGTGTGACCCCGTAGCGGCCACATCCTGCGCCCTGCCCGGAGGCGTGGGGCTGGCTGTGGAGGCCCTGAGGCTGCCGCTGATGGGGGCTGCTGTGCTCTTTCCAGCGCTGCTTCGTCTGTGGCGAGAGCGGGGCCGCCATCACCTGCCGGGAGACGGGCTGTGACCGCAGCTTCCATCTCCCCTGTGCCGTGGAGGGTGGATGCATCACCCAGTTCCTTCCTCAGTACAGGTACCTCCCTCTCCCCTCCTCGCCGCCACCACGGAAGGACCCAGCGCTTCTCACCTCGCCCACCCCTTTCCTCTTCCCCCCAGGTCCTTCTGCTGGGAGCACCGCCCAGAGCAGGCAGTGGAGGCGGCTCCGGAGGAGAACACCACCTGCCTCATCTGCCTGGACCCTGTGGAGGACAGAAAGTCCTACAGCACCATGGTGTGCCCAGCGTGCAAACACGCCTGGTTCCACAGGGGCTGCATCCAGAATCAGGCTATCCACGTTGGCTTCTCCTGCTTCTGCTGCCCGCATTGTCAAAATGAATATCGATTTCTGATGGAAATGCTCACCATGGGGATTCGACTCCCCAGGAGGTTGGTTTTTTCCTTCCCAGCTCACAAGACAGGAGGGTGCAAGCGCTGTGCCGTGCCAGGGCCTGCCCCAGCAGTCCTGGCCCTCCACTGTCCCGTGAGTCTGGGCTTCAGCTTCACGGAGGATTTGGAAACAGGGCCGGGGGGGAAGAGCAGGGACGCCCTGCATCTGCCTTGTGCCGGGGCAGCAGGGGCTCATCAATTTTCCTTTCTCCATCAGACTGCCATCATGGGAGAACAGCCATGCATACGCGGCACTAAGCGAGAGGCACAGCCGCTGCGATGCCAGTGAGTGCCTTTGTCCAGGAGGCAGGGAGCAGGCAGAGGAAGACGGGTAAGTTGCCAAAGCTGCACCCCGGGGCTCTGCACGGGATCCCTGTCTCGCCAAGGGCTCGAAGCGCAAGGACTAAGAACAAGAACTCTGCCGGACAATCCCGTGCTGCGGTCACTTTGTCCTCAGAGCCATGAACCCGTTTGCTTCCCCAGGCCCTGGCACCTGCTCCTGTGCTGCTCCTGCGCTGCCGAGGGCACCCACAGACGCTGCTCCTGCTTGACGAACAGCACGGCCAGCTGGGAGTGCAACAGCTGTGCTGGCCTGGGCACCGGTAAGAGGCAAAGCACCCGGGTGCCCCTGGGCTGGGGCCAGGGGCCAGGCAAGGCCTGCCAGCGGGTGCCCAGGGTGGGCTTGGCAGAGCCCCTCTGCTCCAGGAGGGCTGGGGGCACCGCCCTGGCCTATCCTGCCCCGGGCCTGGGGGGCCGTGCCCTTGACCTTCCTGCTTCCCCTTGCAGCCTCCAGTGCCAGCTCGGAGCTCGCCGGCCCCAGTACCACTAGCCAGTCAGGACTGGGGCCTTCCCACGGCTCCCCGGCACCCGACACCAGCAGCCCCAGCACCGCCAGCCAGGCGGCATCAGGGCAGTCTCTCAGATCTCCAGCACCGGAGACCAGCAGCCCCAGCACCAGCAGCCAGGTGCCATCGGAGTCCTCCTGTGGCTCCCCCCCACTTCAGGGCAGCAGCCTCTCCACACCCCCCGGGCGG
>NW_008794166.1:802627-837668 GCF_000699145.1 Aptenodytes forsteri | reverse complement strand
CTGCCCCTACCGCCGCGGGGCCAAGGGCCGGGCAGGGGGGTCTCAGGGGTGCGGCCGGTCTCGGGGAGTGTCGTCCGGTTTTGGGGGGGAGGCGTCCGATTGGGGGGTGCTTCCGCGCCTGGTGGGGGTTTCTGGGCTTTGGGGGTTGTGGGCAGGTGTAGGGACGCCCTCGGGTTTGGGGGTGTTTGTGGGCATGGAGGGTGCCTCCGGGTTTTGGGGGGGTGTCTATGGCTGCAAGGAGTGCTGCCCAGTTTAGGGGGTGTCTCTGGGTTTGGGGTGTTGCTAGGCTTGCGGCATGCCGCCACCTTCGGGGGTGTTACCGGCTGTGGGATGTGCCTGGTTTTAGGGTCGGTTCCTGGATTTGGGCAATGCTGCCCGGTATTTCTGTTTTGGGGGTGCTGCCAGGTTGTGGGTGCCACAGAGACCTGCGCTTGTGATTAACGCAGAGCACTTTTCCGAGCGGTGCATGGGCCTCTGCTGCCTGGCTGTCTCCCTGCCGGCTTCATCCCTGCTGCCCTGGCAAGAGCGGGAGGGCTTGGTCAGCAGCTGCCGGACAAAGCTGTGTTTGCTGGCCCAGCTTCTCAGCCTCCTCCAGTCGGCTCAATTTGAGATCTGGCTTCCCCCGTGTTTATTCTGCCGGTCTGCTGGAAGCTGCTTGCCTTGCCGTTGCCCAGAGAAGGGAGTTTAGCCTGTGGCCTGGCTCAGAGCTGGGTGTCTTTGCCGGAGCTGCTGGGGCCAGTTTTGTGAATCACACATGGGAGCAGTGAAGGGGCAGATGTGTGTCCCCCTGCTCTGCCCTTTCTCTGACCTGTTGAAAGCAGCATCTGCTCCAACCGAAAAAAAAACAACTCTGGCACTGCAGCAGTGCCAGCAGTGCATGTCGTACAGTGCCAGTGTGGTCATGCTGTGCTCTCTGCCTGGGCATTCAGGCTGTTTCAGCAGCGCAGGTACCGGGCCAGCCACCCTTGGGAAGAGCTAGGGGCACTCCCCGCCACCCTCGGGTGTTTTTAACTTGTCCTGACAGAGGTGGAATCATGTCTCTCACGTTTAGAGTACTTTTAGGATAGTACACATTGTGCTGTCTGCTCTGCTTTGGTAGTAAGTGATGTGTTTCTGTTTATAGTTTAATTGTTTTATTCCTTGTTTTGAGTCTTTGATGCAGCTTGTTCAGGGCCATTGATCCAGGCTGGTTTTTGCTTTGTTCCTGTGGTTTTGCTCGGCAGTGCTGCAGGAGGGACGCTGGGCAGTGCTGCTCCACTGCTGGATGCTGGGGTGGCCCTGAGGAAAGGGGCTTTAGGAAATCCTTTCCCAAGTCTAGCTGAAGCTCAAGTGATCTTCTGCCAGTGGAGTTGCCGTGGCACTTGCGTCACTTGGCAAGTTCACTAACTTTTCATGGGTTCACCCTAGTTTCTGCTCTGTATGAGATTGCCGGCAAGCATTTAATTCCTGCAGCCCTTGCTCCTGTTGCATCTTCCTATTGCTCTGTGTGTCACAAAGCGGTTTGTCAGACGGCTGTCTAGCGAATGAGAGACTTCCAGTGATGGTTGGCTATCGGGGCAATCAGAAACAGGAGAGGGGTGTAACCTAACATTTTGAAGCTGGATGGAACTAGCAACTTGAATTCATTCTTTTTGTCCTGGCATATGTCAGATCAGCTCTGATAGCATCCTTTGCATTCTAGTGGTACCAGGAAGGGTCATAAATCTTTAGTCTCGTGGTAGGTTTTCACCAGTAAACACTTCTGTGTACTTCCACCCGCATCTGCTTTTGTCCCTATAAAACCGACAGCTGGGTCTTTTGCTTTGTAGTCAATGATATTCTTTTGTAGTCCGGTTCATCTGCATTTGTCTCATTCCTCCTCCCTCTCTCTCTGTTTCGGATAGCAGAATAATCTAATAACCTGTTAAACAGAAGATTAACCAGGTGCATATTCCTGTCTTAAAGAATACAGGGTGAGAGAGAGAGGCAGAAGTGTCTCATCAGGACACGAGTAGAAGTGCAGTGCGGTTGCCGGTTTCGGTGGTGTTTGGCAGTGGTGGTAGCTGCAGCCCTGTGCTGGCTCAGTGCTTCTGGCTCAAACTCGGTGCAAAGGTTGCCTGTGTTTCTGGCTTGGTTCTGCCTGTGCCTTTGGTTGGAGTGGGGTCTGTGTGGTTGTCTGGAGTGTGGCTTAATGCCTTGTCTGCTTTGGGAAGATTTTGAGCTGTTGGACAGGTGGGGCTGAGAGCAGGGTTGGCAGTTAGTTGGCTTTGGGCTCTTGTATGATGTCGTTAGTACAAGGACTCTGGCTGTTTTTTGGCTTATCCCTGTTGTTCAATCCAGGTACATCAACCTCCAAGAAAGGGAGAAGTCTAAAGGCAGCATCCTCCCCAGCAAGTTTTGTTCTAGGCATCTGTCCGTCTTATGTCCGCTCTGGAAGTGGTGCCTGTGAAGAATGACGTCGAGAGGTGCTGGGACTGCTTTCTCGAGGAAGAACTACAGGCTGAGCACTGAGCCGGAGAAGTCCAAGGTCACAGGTATGGGCCTGTACGTGCCGTGTAAAAGCAGGACCACTGTGGATCAGGTGGAGCACCCCTTGCCTCGCTTGAGATCAGCTGCCTTCCAGTTGCAGTTACCTTGCAGATGTGAGGTGTGGTGGGGCTGAAACTGAGTAAATCCCTGAACTGAGATGAGATTTTGGGAGGGACGTTCCTGTAGCACTAAGGACTCCAGAAGCTCATGTCACAGTGCCCTTTCTTTGGCACATTGCCCTGCCTCGTGAGGCTGGAGAATGTCGTGTTGCCTGCCTTTGTCCCATCTGATTCAGGGAGTTCCCCTTCGAGGATGAACAGCGTGTCAAGTTCTCAGATTAATCCTTTTCTGGGAAATTTTGGTACCTGCTAGGTAGTCTTGTTTTCTCTTGGACTCACCAAGCCAGCAGAAGTGTGCTTATGAGACCACAAATCTGGCATTTGAGGGCAGTGTTGCACCCAGAAATAAAGCATGCTGCATCAATGTGACACTAGGGATTGTTTTGTGCAATGAAAGCTCAAGTGAGGCATACATCATTAAAGAGGGCTGTGGGTCAGACGAGATGAACTGCATCTTGCAAGCCTTTCTGTCTCAACATCTTCTAGTGCAGTTAAGAGATGTAGGTACTTAAAATGTCCCAGGTATGAATAGGACATCAAGAATTGCAATAGTGATAAGATTTTTATTTTTATTTTTTGGAAATAAAATTGGATTCCCACCTCCAGCTTTTGAAGTTACTTTATCTGGAAGTAGTACAGCAGGATTTCTGAGGATGTGGTTCCACCTGTGGGGACCAATGTATGTATAGCCTCCCATTTGCTATTGTAGAGCAGCTCAAATTGGAAAGAGCCCTTGTTGTGGAGATGCACCCTGTAATGCTGGACTCTGGGGCTGCTAGTGAAGACAGTAAGACGATGAATGGCTTCTTGAAGCTGCGTTTTCCACTGTGTTAATCTGCAAACTTGAACATCATTTTCCCATAGTTACCAGTTTCTTGCTTGTACATGAAATTAGTGTTTGAGTTTACCTCCTGACTCCCTAAGCTTATTTCCTTCCTGTTTTTCACAAGGCATCGTGAACAGCAGGCTGCTGAATGATTATCTGCATCGTGTCTTTACCAATGCTGATGGGAACCAGCCTGCAGCTGCTTACAGGTATCGGACTTCTTCTCATTTACTAGTTGGCAAGCGATGCTGTATCAGTCCCCAGATATTCAACACTGCGGTGAAAGGAAAGATCTTTTAGTGCCACACAGTGATCTTTGTTAAAAGCGCAGCAGCACTCTGTTACAGAAATTACTCCTAGGTCTTGTCCTTTAATGGCTTTTTCAAATTGCAGGGCTTTCTGGGAAGGATTCTTCAGAATTTTTTGCATGAAAAACCCCATATACAAAATCACTAGGCAATATTTCTGAAATAAATAGGCAAGTAGGCATTCACCTTATTGTTCCTGTTCCCCCTTTATGTGTAAGGAGGTGCAAAATGCACAGGTTTTGGGTACAGTAATGAAAAATTGGTCATCAGTGCCCTGTAAACTAAAAGCAAGGCTATTATTGATATGTAGAATACCATACATTTCTCAGGCTGTGGAACTGTTGGTACTTTTATTATTAGGAGTTACCAAAGGAAAACAAACACAAAATTCCTCTTTAGTGTCTGTTTTCTTCTATTTGTTTTCAGTTCTCCTTCACCTTGTAGCCCAGAAACTTGTAACTTTGGATGAGAAAAATTTCCCTTGCATTTAGCTCTTTTGCCAGAGGGAAGTCAGACAGGTTCAGGGCAGGTACGAGTGTGGTAGAGCGAGGCAGGCGTGTAGTTCCTGCTAGTTGGCAGTGCTGCAGAGTGGCTGGGGTCACATTCCACAGGCTATACTTAGTACTGCCAGCTCAAATGTGAGCTCAGAGCTGCTAAAAATAGCCCTCGGCCCTCTCCGCTCTTGGTGAGCTAGGGTTATGGCCGGGGGGAGGCAAAGTGGGTCATGTTACTTTGCCACGAGCTCTCCTGCCAGCATGCCTTGGAATATTCCATCTGCCCGGGCATTTTGGTTTTCAGTATTTCTAATTTCTTTGCCTGGTGATTAATGACTTGAAAGCACAGAACTGATAGTTTGTTGGACTAGTCTCTCTCTTTCTTTTTTTCCTGCCTTCCACCCTTTTCCCTGGTCTTGGCTATTTGGTAGGAAGCCCAGTAGCAGTCAAATAGGTCTTGAAAATAACATTTGCCATATGAGAGCAACTTTTATGGTATGACATCTTGTCTTCGGAGGCCCAAATTCCTCATAGAGGAGCTCGTTGCAGACTTCTCTCTGGCTGTCTCATGCTCTTCTAACCTCCTTCCAGAACTCCTCCATGCTAGCTGCTGATTAAGCTGCTTTGCTGAAGCCACCCTCTCTCGTGACAACCAAAACTGATTCTTTGATTCCACTTCTGTGCATCTTCACATCAATCAGACTTTCAAAAGGTCTCTCATCACAGTCTTAGGGAAATCCCTGGTCCTGGAGAAGTGGGAAGTTGTTCCACAGATGGCTTTGGAAATGGGAAGCAGGGATAGGAACAACTAGCGACTCTCACAGCAAAAGGAGGTCCTGCTGGGGTCCCTCAAAGACCTGCAACACGACCTGTGTTGTTCCGTGTATCCTTGGGAGGATACTTGGAAAGGGAGAGAGCATGAGGTGGGAAAGTTTGCTGCTGTTACAAAGCTATTTAGAGCAATGTAAAGGTAAGGTGGCTGTGATAGTGACTGGATAGTGAAATGGTCTATGAAACTCAGTGTAGGGAAATGCAAAGTGACGTACTGAAAGGGGAACAGCCTCAACGTAGTGCATAAAATGATGGGCCCTGGGCTGAATTTTACTGTGTAGGAATGAGATTGGGGTGGGAGTCCTAAGTCAGAAAAAGAAAGTAGGAAGTTAGGAATTGTTAGGAAAGGGAGGTAGGATAAGGAAAATCATAATGCCACTGCATAAATTTGTGGTTTACGCTCATCTCGAGTATCATGTGGTTCTGGTCTCACCAACTCCAAAAGGGTATTTTAGAGCTGCAGAGGTTTTGAGGAAGGGTAAGAGCAAGTCAGATGTCTGGAATGGCTCTTCTACAAGGAACAGCTAAGTAAACTAGCCTTTAAAAGAGAGAACTAGGGGAGGGCAGTATGAGAAAGTTCTCTAAAATAGTGGCCCAGAGGGGGTGCATGAGAGACTTGTCCTCAGTATGAAAATGACATGTTTTTGACTGTTGTCAGAGAGAGGATGCTGGGCTAGCCTGACCTTTGTCTGAACTGCTACAGCTGCTGGTGTGGTCTTCTCTCTTCTTTTGTATTATGAAATACTTGGGGAAAAAAATGAATCCTGACTTAATGCTATGTTTGTATGACGCTGACTGCAGCAAAGTCGTGGTCCACAGTTGTTGGTAGTACAGCTGGTTTCTTACTGCCACTGTACCGCAGTACAGTTTTCTTACTGCCAGAAAATACTCTGAGCAGACTGAAAACTTTAAGATTCTTTGTTAACTACTTTGCTTGTTCACGCTATATTTGGTCCTTGGTTCATTCATTGCCCCAACACGCTGGGAAGCAAATTCCTGAGATTCATGACAAGAAACACAGATCGACAGAACTTCCTCGTTCATGTCTCACAGCACAGGACTGTGCGGACACATGTGTCTGGGCTGCAACTCTTTAAAACTTGGAGACAGAATTTTGTGAAGAGCTCCTGTGCATGTTTATTCCCTAGAAAGCACCTGACGTTCCAGAACCTGCAGGAGCACCTTGACCGGTTGCTAGCAGAGGAGAATGGCTCCGAAGACAGTCGAGGTAGGAGACACTGAGTGTCTGTCCAATTTGTGCTTTTGCTTGTGCTGCTTAATTGAGAGGACAAGTTGTATCATGAAAGGCAGTTTCCTGAGTGAGCGTTGTTCTGCCCTCCTGCCCTCTAATTTATTGTACCTTTAAATCCTGCCTGTGAGGGGCTCAGCCCTGGAGCAGGTCTGCTTGCAGATGGAGGAGGCATATTTCCAGGCGAAAATGCCTGGAAAACCTGTTTTGGGGCAAATGTTGGAGGTATTTCACTGATAATGATATGCAGAGCCATTGCTGTGACCAGCAGTGTGTAGTGCCATCCTCAGTGGGAAATGCAGAGGCTTGTTGACAATTTTTACATACTGGTCTCCACTGTAGGTATTCACTTTGGGCCTCAGGCTGTTGCCGGTATTCTTGCTAGCATCCGTTTCCCTGAATGAGTCAGGATGTGACAGGATACAACCTGGCTCCTCTCCTAAAAAGAAGAATTTTTCTTGCTGGCTGCAATCAAGGCGTGATATGTTGGCCAAACATTTGGCCCAGAGTTTATTTGGTCTTTGAATTTTGCCAAAGTAAAATTTTCAGGCAATGTGGAAAACTTAACATGACCTGAATGCTGCATAGCTAAGACCTTGTGTGTTGCTATGAAAACTTCCTTTTAAATCTCAATGGTGTATCCTTTCCTGAGGTTCTCATGGTCTAACATGGGTAACACTATTTTAGTCTTCCTCCACTGTAGCAGAATCCAGGTGCTGTTGTAGTCTAGCTGGAGGCACTCATCAGGTGTACTGTTAAATCCTGCACAACTTTCCCTAACAGGTTTTCTGCAATTCTTGTTTCAGATCAGGTAGCAGAGGGCCGGCTTGGTCCCTCTACTGTGGTGTTGGACCACACGAGCGGTTTTGAGGGGCTCCTGCTGGTCGATGATGACTTACTTGGGGTGAGTGTGATGGTGGGTGCAGCAGAAAACGGTCTTGCGGGACTAAAAGCACTTTGGGCTTCTCGGTTTGTTCTTCATAACATCCCTGTCACTGGCTTTGTAGCGTGTTGTAAACGGAGTCTACCCAGAAAGCTGCAGGATCCTGGAGGAAATGACCTTTCCTGGGAAAAGGTCTAGCAGTACCCCTAAGGCTCAGCAAGCTCTGAGTGGAGCTGCAAGGAAGTGAAAGGATTACCCTGGCCCAGGGGCTCACTGAAGAGCTTGGCTAAGCAGAGGAAAGGCCAGCAGCCAGCTTTCCTGTCCCTCCCTCCAGCAGACTGCCTCTTCCTTCCTTCCTTCTGGTCTTCTCTAATGGTGGCGAGAGGCTGAAGCTGAGGCTTTCCTTTCTCCTTTGTTTCCACTGGCTCCCTGCTTGCTCCTTAGCTGACATTCCTCATGCAGAAAATCAGCTGAAGGAATCCACTGGAATTTAATCCTTTCCTACTTCAGGAATTTCTGCACTCCTTTCACCCCCTCACTGAGCACGCACATCCCGTGCCCCTGTGCTCATTCCCTCCTTAATCTATGTATGCTTTTTTACCTCTAGCAGAGGAGGCTGCCCTGGTCTCCCCTTTCCCGTTAACCACCCGCTGTAGCTTACCTTGGCTGTACCTAGAACTTACCCTCACATTGGATCAGACTGGCTTGCCTGTGAATTCCTTGTTGCTACCTTCATCTCTTCATGGTCTGTCCTGAGATTGAGAAAGTCAGGAGTTAACAGGGTTCACTTTCTGGGCAGCATGTTACCTGCCAGTCCTGCCTTTAATCTGGACACCCTGAATTCAGACATCTTTCCTATAGAATAGTCACTTTTGTATACCTGTCACAATTCACTGGGAACCTGTCTGTCACCACGTTGCCCTTGTACTGCTGCCATGCTGCATGCTTCACTGGGGTTTATCAAGTACAGATGAGCTGTGGGGAGGACCTGGATGGTTCCCCAGGGCCTGTCGGCTCCGAGTACAGCTGCTGGGATGGGGAAGACGTTCTGTCTCTTCCCAACACTGTGCTTGTGAATAGCTCTCCATCTCACTTTGGTTTTGAGGGCTAGGACAGAGGGAATGGGTAGGGCTGAGCAAACCTGTCTTTTGTCTGACTTTAAAATATCTTTTCTTTGTTGGTCTAGGTGATTGGCCACAGTAACTTCGGCTCCATCAGGGCCACGACATGTGTGTATAAAGGTAAGGAGAAAAGCAGGCAACGCTTTGAGAAAAGACCCTGGGAAGAGTGTGTGAAGAGATACACAACTAGAAAGCTCTTGAATATGCTGCAGTTCCAGATCTTGAGCCCCCTTTTCCCCAGTTCATGCGCTGGCTTTCCCAGGAAGTCAGAAGGATGGAGAATTGTGCGATGCAGGAGTGAAGAGGTGGGAGGGGAATGCTGGGGCTGTCCCGAAGCTCCTTGGTGTGCCACATTCTTTTCTGTGGGAGCAGTGTCAGGTTCTGCTTCTCTAACAATGAGCCAGGCGGCAGGGATTTACTGTATGGCATCTCCTTTTCTTTCAGGGAAATGGATTTACGAGGTGCTCATCTCCTCGCAGGGACTCATGCAGATTGGCTGGTGTACTCTCAACTGCAGATTTAATCAGGAGGTAGTGTAACTGCTGCACATGGCACAGGGCTGCTCTGTGTTCCTCCACTGCTTTTTAGGTCAGTGTGGAGCATCGCATTGGTGCTGTGCTCCTGCCCTGCTGGCATTTTGTGCCCAGCACACACACTAGAAATACCCGGTCTGCTGTTTTAAAAATCTTTACTAGACTCTCTGGTCTGTGTTCACAGAATGGTGCACAGTGTGAAAGCCTTGCATGCTGGGTGCGTTGCTGTGCTCTTGCTGCATGTAGCCACTGCTATGTGTTGATTTTCAGCTGGCGACTTCTCCAGAGAGTGTGTGGGTCTGCAGTGCTGGCAGCCTGTCTCTCAGGATGGCCCTCAGCAGCTGGTGCTATGGGGCTTTTTTGCCCAGGAGAGGCAGGCCCAGGCCAGCTCTTCTCAGGCAGCGGGTGGGATGTTTGATGCTGGGAAGGGATGTCAGCTGCAGAGTTTCACTAACTTGCCACTCTGCAACACATGAGAGGGGAGGTGATGGGTATCCTGGAGGGCTGCTTTGACAGAGTTTGGAAGTGTAGTATGCCAGTATTCTTCTGATCCAAAAAAGAATAGGGAATGGTGTATTTCTCTGAACCAAAGATCACAGGCCATTGGATTCACTCTTAGAGTGAGGGTTTTTCCCAGACAGAGCATGTGTGCTGTCAGCTGCTCTCCCTGTCTGCTGGTCTCCCCCTTAAAGCCGCTCTTGCAATGAGAGAGATCCTCTATGCTTGGTCTGGTCTGAGTCTCCTCTTTCGTACTTTGGTGCAGGAAGGAGTTGGAGATACGCCAGATTCATATGCGTATGATGGAAACAGGGTGCGCAAGTGGAACGTGACTACTACCAACTATGGCAAAGTGAGTAGCTGTCCTCCCAGGAATGGGATGTAGAGTAAGGAGAAGAAAGCAGGTGGCTCCTCCTGCTCGCTGGATTGTGCTGGGCCCCGTGAAATGCCCTCAGGCTGTCCTCTCTGCTTCAGTCTGCTCTTGGGGAGGCTGTGTGCCAGCAATTGTTTGTACTTTAGGGGTGGTGGACATGCTATGTGGGTGCTTTGTTTAGCAGCCCCACCAGACTGATTCCCAGCATAGTGCTGCTGTTGGTCTCTGGAAGGCTCTGGTTCTCTGTGGCACATCAGAGGATGATGCAGTCTTGGGATAAATATAAGTTTGATCCTGTGCATGTTCCTAGTGCTGGAGGGAAAAAAGATCCCAATCAGTGGCTTATGTGCAGCTTACAGAAGTGTCTGAGAATGCTGTGTGAGCTGCTGTGAGAAGGAGCTCCCTCTTCTTCAACCCTGAATCACAAGGGATTGGTTGGGTTGCAGTCTTTCTTCTGATGTGGGAACGCCCTGGATATATGTTTAACCTTTTCTCTCCCTTTACTGCAGTCTTGGGCAGCAGGAGACATCGTGAGCTGTCTGATAGACCTTGATGAGGGCACCATTGCTTTCTGCTTGTAAGCATCTTTGCCAGGTTCCCTGCTTTGTTGATGTCTGTGTGTAACGTAAAGGTTTCCTCACTGCTCAGAAGGTTGCTGAGCCCTATTTCCGCCCTCTCCCCTTTAAGTTCCTTGGTAGTTCCAGCCTTTGCTTTTCTGCTTTGTGTTCAGAAACCATCTAAATGGGATGTTGGGATGTTGAGTCTCCTAAGATCAGGTGAGAGCATTTGGCAGAAAGACGTTCAAGCTACAAAGTCTGTGTGAAGTTTGTTAGGATTTTGTTAGGGGAGGGCATCTCTCATGACGCTTAATACTACAGTTGGCTGAGCCACGCTGATTGCTTTTGTGGCCAGTGTAGACCTTGCCTGTCCTAGATTCACAAGGAGCTGTGGAAAGGCTGATAAATCTCCAGCCTCCAACTCTCGTGCACAATGAGCTAGAATAAAGATTTTTCCCTGGCCCTAAACTGCAGCCTGTGACAAGTCAGGCGGAATTAAAAACGGTTAGATGCTCTATGTCATCTTTTAGAGAAGAGTAGATTGAGAGCATTATCCTTCTATTTCCACCAACATCAAACGGATGAGGCCAAAAATGTCACCTGCCTTTAAAATGTCTTGCTGGTTAGTTATCTTGTAAGGATTTGGGTTGCCCTTGAAGCTGAGTGGGCTCTACATATTGTGCAGACTCCAGTGCCTTCCTGTGCCGTTGTATGAAAATGGGAGTGCTGCTGTGCTTCCCAGGGCTCTTGCTCAGCAAAGCTGTGACATTTGCATGTGTGCCAGGTTAAGAGTGACAGGAGGCACAACCGACTGATGCGTATGTGTTGGCAAGTTGCTGGGAGGGGAATGTGGATACCTGGATTGCCCAGTTGACCTCAAAACCCTCCTACTGTGGCTAAAATCTTGTGGGTTTTCCTTCTTTCAGGAACGGCATATCTCTGGGAACCGCTTTTGATAACATCACGAGGGGCGCTGGAATGGCTTACTTCCCTGCAATCAGCCTCTCGTTCAAAGAGTCCGTTGCTTTTAACTTCGGGAGCCGTCCACTCCGATATCCTTTGGGTGTGGGGAGAGGAGGTCTGAAGGGAGAAGAGCCTGTCCTGAGACCATCCTTGGAGGCTGTAGAATATACATACCTGACTGCAATTCACTTCTTCTGTTGGCACTTGTGCTCAGAGCAGGGTCAAGGAGAGAAGAACCAGATATCCCTCAGCTGGAGCAGAACTGTAGGGCACACAAACATCAGTGCTGGTCCCTGACAGTTTCTGAAATGAGGTTTGCTTTCAGCTCTGAATCAGCAGCTACTGCTGCAGTTGGGGGCTGCCTGTTCCCAGGCACTCAGATCCTGCAAAGATCTCGCTCTCCAGTTTTGGAAACCCTAACGCTGCTGTGGTGCTGAGCCTCTTGGCCACTGGTCTTTTCTACCTCCCAGCCATATGAGACCTCTGACATGGTATTAGTGTTGCCTGCTGCCTTCCTGTGCGAATGCTGAGACCTGCAGCTCCTGTCAGAGCAATCCTGGGTGTGCCTGTTGATAGCTGTAGTGGAGGCTCCTGTCCGTCTTTCTGATGAGAGCAGAAGTGCAGTGTGAAATACTTGCTGCTTGCAATATTGAGGAAGTGGGGATAAGAGTTTGTGGCTTATCATCCATTTAGAAGGTACTGTGGTTTGAACTGTGACTGAGGCATGCGTGGGTATAAAGAAAAATAGAGACACAGTCTTTTCCTTGCACAAACAAAAGAAGTCCTGAAAGGATCATATTGCATTTAACCTTAACACTTGCCTACTTATCCAGTGGAAGGTTACCGCCCCTTGCAGGATCCTCCCGTTGCAGACCTCGTGAAGGCTCGCAAGCTGTTAGGCTACTTGAAGAATGTGATCCATATTGGAATAGATGTGACGGTAGGCTAACGTCACTGGGTGGATCTGTGGGGCACCATGCTGGGAAATGTGGTTCTGCACTTCTCAGCACATGCTGGCAGCTCAGATGTTTCCATACGCCTGAGAGTCTAAATGCTTGCATGCTTTTGCATGGGGCATGCATGTCCCTGGAGCTCTTCGGCTTGCAAAATGGGATTCGTGATAGTTCCAGGACTTAATTTAAATCATACTGGGCTTTGTTGTTCTCAGTCCTATGAAGTTTCATTCCCAGTATGCAAGAGGTGATGTTTGTCAGGGTTAGAACTGCTGGATTTGATTTTACAGTCTTGAAAGAAGTTTGTTCATATCCTAAACTTTTTACTGATGTCCTGGTGCAGTGATGTGGTGAAATTCTGTCAGGTCTGCCTTGAGAACTGTTTTGGCTGTGGCATTGTTCGCTAGAAACCATTTTTTCCTGCTAGGGTGAGAGATGATCTGTTTATGTCCAAAGCATAGGGAACGCCATCTGCTATGGTCTTGGCTTGAATGGAGGCCTGCTTTACTAGTTGACCTCCTCTGTAGGGATTCCCATTTACATATTATCATGTACACTTGAACCCTTCTGGAAAAACATTGTCAAGGGGCATGCACGTGGCTGATAGTAACTGACAGCTGAACTGCACTACAGGTCTCCAGAGGCATGGGCCTGGCTGCTTTGTGATCCTAAATTCCTGTGTTCAAGGTTTTTACTGCAATCAGGCATGGGACAGCAAACAGTGGCTGCTCCAGGCCTCCGGTTCATTCAGTCGTTGGTGTATGGGTGGATTGGGCTGGATCCAAGCCATGTGTTTTTCTGGGTTTGTCATTGCAGGAGGGGAAGCTGGTGGAGAAGGACACGTCCATGTGGCAGCTGCAGGGAGAACCCACGGTGTTGATTACATTAGCCCACATCTTCAATTATTTCTCCCCTCTTATGGTGAGTTTTGCCTGCCCATTGCAAGCTTCTGTAGGTGCCTGTTACTGTGCTCGCAAGGGGAGGTAAACCTCAGCTTTCGCTGGGAAGTGACTGTGCCTTGGAGGACTGTTGACCTGGCTCTCTGTCTGCAGTGCAAGGTGTACCTGGTGGAAGATGTGCTCATGACCTTCCTGTTGAGCATCCTTGAGCGAGGAGGGGCAGTGGAGGCCCATCCCCTTATTCAGCAGCTGCTGGATCTCATGTGGCTTCTTATGGAGGTGAGTTGCTAGGGTGCTGGTTCCTCGCCAGGGATTACGGGGAGACCCTGGGAGGTGCTGAGGACAGGAGCCTTCCCTAGAAAATGCTGGCAGTGATCAGCTTCTTTCCCTTCCTTGTGACAAGATCCCTTTTTTTGTGGTAGACCACCCTCTCACCTAGCTCATCTGGCTGCTGCTTCACACCCAGGGAATGAGGGTTGAATGCAGCGTAATTGGTAATGGTGATGCTGGCTATGAGCTAACAAGGCATTTCTCAGCTTCTCCTACTGCTAAAGGAACCGGCGATGTTGCATAACTTCCTGCTTCTGGGAACATCGAATTTATCAATAAGAAATGAGTTGGTCTCTTGGATGTTGTTAATGCTTATGTGACTGTGGAGTCTTAAATGCCACCGTGTGCCCAAGGGATCTATCAGAGTGCGCAGGATTGGGGTGGAAATGGGCACTGCACTCTCACCACCTCCAGCACTGCTGGGGAAAAACCTCCTCCAACTTCCCATGCCCCTTCCTGTCCAAGCTGGATGAGGTCACTCCTTCCTGGGACACTTGTTTGAGGCAGCCTTTGCTAGCCACTGGGAAGCTACTGCTGCTGGAGTGCTGGGGTGGTTACACAGAGCCAATCACTGCCAGGGATCTGCTTGGAGATAGCACGTCTGTCCTTTGGGGTAACAATTAACAGATATGGGCACTGGCCCAGCCAGCTGTCATGAAAAGTTTAACTGAAAAATGTCATGACCCCCTCAGGCCCATCATCTTAGAAGTGAAGCTGAACACCCTGGTAGGGCTGCTGTGTTTGTGGAAAATTGGCTCTCATCCTGCTGGTTGGCTATGACTTGGACTCAAAAAGACAGCTCTTCTGTCATCACATTTACACAAGAGTAACTTCTTTCCTTTTTGGGCTGGTTCTACCAACACTGTGTGTTGGGTAGGTTCAGGGGATAGGAGGATGGGTGACTCAGACCAACTAAGTAGGACTTGGGACTTTGGCTTTTTGTAGGTGACTTTTGGGTTGGTTTTACTAGTGCAGAAACTTGTTTCCCTGTAGCAAAGCGATGGCACCAACTTCTGCTTGGACTCTCTCCTGTGGAGTCAGATGGACAAACACTGTGGGTTCAGAACACCTGCTTTTTCAGTTCAGAAGTGAATGCTTCCTTCCAAGGTCACACTCTGGGAACTCTAGCTGTTCCCGACTCCATGCTGTTGCTGTTCAATGTGTTTCTTATTTTCTCAGGAATATGAAGTGCACGAGTGCCTCAAGCAGCTACTGATGTCCCTGCTGCGGGCTTACAGGTTCTCCCCCATCATCCCAGACCTGGGATTACAAGTGAGTTGCACTTCTGAATCCCCAGGAATCTGTGACTAGCCAGCTTCTGTTATGTCCTCTTGTCCAAAGGTACATGATGTTTTGGATTTTGCAGTTGTTTGATCCAGAGATGGCAGTTCTGTCACATTGTACCTACTGGAGAGTCATATCCTCTTCTGTAGAGGGAGTCACTTTTGTTTCTCCTGTTTCCCTAGATTCACTACCTCCGTCTCACCATTGCAGTCTTGAAGCATGAGAAATCCAGGAAATATCTACTCAGCAATGTTCTGTATCCTTTGTGCCTCCTCTAGTCTCAGTTCTCCCTGCCCTCAATAATGCAGCCAAGGAGACTTCAAGGATCTTCGGGTCCTGAGGGGCAGAAGCCACCCTATCTTTGAGAGGTCATTTCTAATTTCTCAGGTCTCCTCTGGCTGCCTGACATGATTCTCTAAAAAGTCCTGCTTTGAGGAGGGGGAGCAGTGTCATATAGTTCACATCCTACTAACACAGGACTTCATTTCTACCTGACTGACCTCTCTAATGTCCCTAGAGCAAAAACACTTTCAGAGCAGTCCAGCTGCCATGCTAGCAATTTGGGCAGCTGCTGTGATAGCTGCGTGGGGCTTCTCCCAGGAGAAGGGGGCTCTGGATCTTGCAGAGCTTTGAGTGGTTGTTCGGAAAGGGGTCTCTCACTACAGCTCTGGAAACATGCCTTGTACCTTCTCCTGACATAGCTTCTGCACTTGCTTTAACTTGGCTGCAGCTTCGATGTGCTCCGTTCGGTTGTGTTCTTCTACATTAAAAGCCCACTGCGTGTGGAGGAGGCTGGTTTGCAGGAGCTCATTCCCACCACGTGGTGGCCAAACCGCTTCACCAAGGAGGTGAGTAAGGGCACGTCCACGAAGGAGACTGAAGAAATTTTGTGGCCTGCTGTCCCCATCATTTTCTGGCTGAGGAAATTGGATGGCCCATGTTTCCAGCTGCGTTAGCACTGGTGGACCCTGCAGAGCTGTGTGAGAGCTGTAGCCTCTCCATTGCCCTGTCATCTTTATTGTCCCCTTGGAGGGAACGTTTGGGGTGTGTTGCTCAGGACAGGGGAGGGAGACAGTTTTCTATGGCAACAGATTTGGAAGGGAACTTCACAGTGTCTAAGGAATTACAGGTTGACTTGTGTGTCCTCAAAACATCTCCTGCCCTTACTCATTACAAAGCCAGGGAAGACCTGTTTAGGTATGTGACTGTGCTGCCAGCTGCAGTCACATACTTGCACGTTGTTTCAGTGAGTTTCTGCTCTCCCTTTGGCAAGACGTTTTCCCTGTGCAGTGATCTCCTACTAATCAGTGTCTGTCCCTCAACCAGGGCAAGGAGAGTAAGGAGGTGAAGGAGGAGAGTGCTGAGGAGAGACTGAGGCGGCGGGCATATGAAAGAGGCTGCCAGCGGCTCAAGAAACGCATTGAAGGTCTGTGAGGAGGGAGGGAAATTACGAAGATCCCATACCTTTTGTGCAGGCAGGGGAACCAACCCTCAAGCTGTTTCCAGATCCCCTTCATGACCTGAAGTCCAGCTGTGTTTCTGCTGGGACAAGCTGTGCTGCAGAGGCAGGGGCCAGCCATGCCATTATTTGGTGGAGGGATATGAGTGCTGGGACCCCACTGCACAGACCTGCAGCGTCCCACCATGGCACATGAGCAAACCGAAATTCCCCTTCAGGGACATTGTTTATCAGCTGTGGATAAATTTATTGCTAGGTGACGGAGGAGAAAATTCTCACAGTAATGGGATTAGCATTCTGCTGGCACCGGTTCTTCCTGGGCCCCCTCTGCTGAGGAGGTAGCCTTTCTCCTGGGGACAGGGTACACGGTTGGGGTTAATATGGGTAGTTGCTCTCCAGTGCTTGTTTTCTAATGGCAGACGTGTGTCCCCATTTTAGTGGTGGAAGGTCTCCAGGTTCAGATTCTGAAGCTGCTGCTGAACAACAAGGACAGAGGAGGGGTAAGTGCTCTGTGGATCTTTTGCTACAGTATCTCCACATCACAGGACTTGTAAGGTATAGGTTTACCACCTGCTTTTCCTCCTGCCAGGGGGAAGCCTCCAGATACATCTTCCTAAACAAATTCCGCAAGTTTCTTCAGGAGAACGCTAGCAACAGAGGGGTAAGTCAGAGCGCCAGCCTTCCTGCAAGCCTCATCCTGAGAGCTCTCTGGCACCTTCAGGTTGGGAGCTCTGCCCTTTTGGCTGGGCTGCTTCCAGCAGTTGATCAACTGAGGTCTAGATACAGCAGAGAGTGGGGAGGAGGGAGAAGATCTGAGGCTAGAAACCAGGCAGCTTATCCAAGTCCTATGCAGTAACTTATGGGAAAGCGGTCCTTGGACACAGCCTTGGGTGGGAGCTGAACATCCTCCTAAAACCTCTTGGGGAGCATGGCTGTGGAGTGCTCTGCCACAGCTGGCCAGCTTGCTTTGGCATCCTCTTCACTGCTTAGGTGGGGACTGTTCTTCTGGCTCTGGATCAGGCTGTTGGCCTGCGGCTTTGGGAGGTAGGCATCTGCTGTTGCAGGAAACCCTTTCTTCACCTGCATCTCTGTGTTCATGATCAGCCCCATCTTTCGTGGTGGAGCACGTGGTATCCATCCTCCTCTGCCAGACCAGCTTGTTGTTTCAGTGCCCAGGACTTTCTAGAGGCGGAAACTGCCTCCTGCCATCAGGGCTGGGCTCTCTCCCAGTGCTGGAAGCTAGAGAAAACAGCAAGGCTGAGAACACAAAGTTTCTGCCTGCCCCATGTGGCCCCTAGGACTAAGATGCACTTTCACACCTGCCCTGATGGCTGAACTCTCATTCTTGCCCTAGAACTTGACTGTATTGTGCCCACCAGAGTACATGGTGTGCTTCCTGCACCGGCTTATCGCTGCCCTGCGTTTCTTCTGGGATGGCCACAAGGTGAAGACCCCTGCCGCACTGAGCAGTGAAGGTGAGGCCTGGAGGAGAAGCTTTGGGGACATTTCCATGATTAGGACAAGGGTTGCCTCTTGGCAGTACTCTCCGGGATGCTGGAAATTTTGTGTTTCTCATGGGTGCTTGAGCCTTCTGTCACCCTGCGTCTGTAGTTCCCAGTGACCCTGGGAAATTCCTGTGTGCAGATCTATTCCAGTTAACATCCAGACTTGAGACTTGCAAAGGGGCACCTGAACTGTTTGCTAGTTTCCCCTGTGTGCTCTGCAGCAGAGTCCAATATTGATTATGGGTCTGTAGGAGGGCAGCTCAGTGATCCCATAGCCAAAGTTTAGGGGAAGATATTTGTCTGTTTTCATGGTTCCCAGACTGTGGGATTAAGCAGAAACCAAGTCAGTGCCAGTTGCTTTCACACCCTCAAACCCCTCCTTGCCTGTCCTGCCACGATCTGCTTGGTACTCCGTTTTCTTACTTTAGGCTGACCCTTTCTCTAGACTCAATAAGTGCCTTATGATCCTTGTGGGACTAAGCAACAGAGCTGGAGTAGCCAGGTGGAGAGCTGCCGAGTTTCCTGACGATCCAGTTTCCCCCAGTGACTGTGGCTGGGAGGGAGGAAGTGCTGGGAGGCTTGTTGTTGATGGCCATCGGTTGCTTGTGTTCCTGCATGGAACTAATGCTTGCTTCATTGTGGAAATCACCTCTGCCTTAATGGCTTATGACAACAAAAGTTGTCACTAAATGTTAGTCCAGGTTGGGCCCTAGAGTCTGTCTTAGGAGGGCTTACGTGTCTGCGTGTGTCCTATGCATGGGACTCGTGGAAAAAACAAATGTCCTTCTCTGCTTTAGAGGCATATGTTCCTCCTCAACTCTTCTATAATGGGAAGGTGGATTATTTTGACCTTCAGCGACTTGGAGGTCTCCTGTCTCATCTTAAGAAGACTCTGAAAGGTAAGTGCTCTCATTTCTAATACCTGCATCCAGGTCCTGGCTGGAGTTCACCCAAGAGACATGCCAGGGAGGGAGCCGTGGGTAATGAATTGTGATTAAATTTAAGGAGAGGAGACTTGAATTTTAATGAGATGCAAGTTACACTGAAGAAGACACCATCCTTCTTGGGTGGAGCATCCTTTAAGTTAACGGTTTACTGTTTATATCCCTGAATGGGGCTTGTGGCTGGTGGAGGGAAGGGGATAGTCTGGGAATACCCTCTGGTGTGGTGCTCTTGCTGCACCACAGCCGAGGGCTGGGAGCTGTCAAAGCACTGACCGTCAGCGTGGTTCTGCTGGGTGTGAAGGATGTCCAGGATTTACTTGCTGTACCACTCCGGGCAAGCAATAGCAGCCCTGTGTATGTACTGCAGCTGTGTGTTTGTATGCAGCATGCTACTCTGGCAAAAGACTTTCAAAGCCTCCCTTTTGGAAGGGTTAGAAACCCCTTGCCGTTCAGTCAGACTTGGTTTGTCTCTGGTTTTTGGCTAATGTGGCACTTGGCTGCCTTTGGCTCAGATCTCTCTTCTCCTTCCCCAGTGTATTTGCAAGAATAGGACCATTTTCCCTGTCTCAAGTTGATCCCTGGCTGCTCAAAATTAGATTACTTAACTTGAGAACCATGTAATCTCCTCTGGTCTCTTACCAAGGTCTTCCTGGCCAGCTTTAAAGACAGGGCTGTGAACTAGAGGACACATTGTTTGGGATTTGTACAGCATAGCTGACAGCACAGCCTCCTCTGGGCTGAGAATGATTTCTGGTCTGAGTCTCAGCCCTAGTGACTTAAGGACATATCATGGGACAGCATTGAAGAGCTGGATGCTTAAAAAATGGTCTCAGGCCCTGAGTTTCCTTCCCTACGCTATTCCAGTTTGGTCCTGGTAGTTGTCTCCTGGTTCCTCAGTTATTCTATTTGTTGCTGGTGGGACCAGGAACAGAAATGGGTCCTGGGTGAGCATCACCCATTGCTGCTTGGTCTTTGCTGTGTTAGCAACGGCAGACCTATTCCACGTAAGGAAGCTGGGGGGAAGGTGAGCTTGTTCTGCTGCAGCATCCAATTTCACTGGCTGCTTCTCTACTGCCGAGAAGCAGGAAAGAGGATGTGCCTAGGGCTGCCTCATGGGAAGCGAAGGGTGACTCCTGTGTTCACAGCTGCTTTGGTGTGCTCTGTGCAGATGACCTGGCTGCAAAAGCCAATGTCCTGATCGACCCTGCGGAGCTGCAGGCCGTGACTATGGACGATCTCGATGAAGATGAGGAATCGGCAACATCGGCAGCACAGGTGAGCCGTGTACTATCATTCACCTGCGGGGGCCCCGGTGCCAGGGCAGCAAGCTCAGCCTCTGACTAGAAAAGGTTTGCTTTAGAGGAAGGCAGTGTCTGGGCCAAGACTGTAACCAGCCCATGGGCAGCCAGATAAACAGCTGCACTTGCATGAGGGTCACTGGAGATCAGCAACGTCCTGGATGCACCAAGTTTGAGCAGCAAAATTTTCTTTGCTCTGCTCTCTCACTATCCGCTGATCTGAATATGCCCCCTCCCCTCCATGGCAGCTCTTGGCAGCATTTGAAAGGGTGCAAGGCAACTGCAGACAGAGCAGCTTCTTGCTGTGCAGATCTGCTGCTTGTACCTGGCATGGGCCCTTAGAGGAAGGAATATCCATTTGCTAACCTGGCACTGCTGGCCGAGCCATGATAGGAAGGGTATCTGCTCACCTTCCAGTGGCCACTGTGCATCTATACCAACATCCTTGCAGGGACAAGGGAGGAATAGCAGGCAGCCAAACAGCTAGAACTGTTTCTTCCCTAATTTCTTTTCAGTCTCAGCGTCCCTCTGCCGCCCTGGCCATTGGTGGAGCTCTCGCTAGACCTGGCTGGCTCAGCTCCCCCACCCTAGGCCGTGCCAACCGCTTCCTCAGCACAGCGGCCGTCAGCCTGATGAACCCGCGTCGGCCTCTTGGCACCCTGGAGAAGATCAAAGTGCGCACGCTAAGTGTGGAGCAGCGGACAGAGGAGGACAGTGAGTACTTCTGCTGCGTGCTAGCGTGGCCCAAGTGGTCCCTGGGAGAATGGTGTCTTCCAGCTCCCAGTAGTCTCATGAGGAAAGCGATCTATTTACTGCCAGCATTGTTCCTTCCCATTCTCAAGACATGCTAACACCCACAAGTCCACAGTTAACCACTTTGCCATCCTGAACATGACACTGGTGATGCTGTCACTCTCTGCTTGTAAGAAGACGCTGCCTTGGTTCCTGCAAGTGCAGTGAGTCTTTGCAGGGCAGCCGTAGCCACGCTTGATCTGAATACAGACCAGCCGGAGGATGACATGTGCAGTAGCAGCACCGTTGCTGTTGGGGCAGGCCAGGCAGGCCTCTGAAGCACGTACAGGGCTCAAGGAAGTGGGACTTGCATGGCCTAGGTCTGTTTGAATAGATCTGACAGGTCAGCCTGGTGCAGGCAGTGAGATGGGAATGGTGTGTTAGTGTCTCTAGTGAATCACATGGGCTGGGAAGGAGCACTGTGTTACAGAGGCACAGCAGGGCTTTGGCTTCAGAGAGATGCAGGCAGAAGCTGACGTGCCAAAACGCCATGCTGAGAACTTCTCTCCTGTCTTGGGGATGCGTTTGCAGTTGAAGGCAGCCATGGAAATGAGGGTCTCTTACTGGGCAGACCCCCAGAGGAGCCGGATCAGCCCATCACAGAGAACTCCCTCCTGGAAGTCCTGGATGGGATAGTGATGATGTACAACCTCAGTGTCCACCAGCAGCTTGGGAAGGTAAGTGGGACGTGCTATGCAGGAATCCATTTCCCCAACCTCCATGCTTCTACACTGACTCTCTGTTTTCTGCTTATTTTAGTGACCATGTATGCCCTTTCCTTCTCCTCCTAACCCCCATGGGGGATCTGGTTGCATGCTTATGTGTCTAGGGAAAAAAAAACCCTCATTAATTGTTGGAATCTGCTTGTTTTTCAGATGGTTGGTGTGTCAGATGATGTGAATGAATACGCCATGGCACTGAAAGACACAGAGGAAAAAATCAGCCGCTGCCCAAAGAGGGTAAGCGTCTCTGGACTCCCAGCTTCCTTCTCAGGTAGAGCCTCAGTATCTGGCAAAAAGGATGAAGCACAGTGGGCGATTTCCAGCCTTGGAGCGGCCAGTGTCTTGGATAGGGGTAGTAACCCATGCCTGGAGCTGGCAGCCGCATTTCATACTGTGCCAAACCATTGTACCACTGCCTCAAGGAACAGAGGGACTGAAGCAACTGCTTCAGATTCTCCCGCGCCAGCCATAGCAGCTTGCAAACCTCCATGTGCTGCAGACACCTCGGAGCCGGTCTCCTGGGGTGGGGACCCCCCAGTGCTGGACTTGGGACACATCTGTCCTATCCCAGCTGCCTGAGCCTGAGTGTATCTGATGATGCATTAAAAAAATATCCCTGACAGCAGCTGACCCTAAGCTGCTGCCCACACTGGACCAACATCTGCATCAGGCCTTGTGGGCTGCAGCTGAGACAGATAAGTGCTCTTTATACCACTGCTTCCCACTCCCTCTGCAGAAAGGCTGCTGACCCCTTTTCTTCCTGCCAGTACTCCCTAGCTAGCCCCAAGGTGGTATTTGCTTTTGCATTGTTTATCCCTCTCTGAAAAAGGATGCTGTAAATGGGAATGACATCTGCCCTCACATCTTTGCGCTCTTTTCAGAGGAGAGACATCCACGAGGAACTGCTGAAGAGCCAAAAGGTCTTCTCCGAGAAGCTCAATCACTTAAGCCGACGCCTCGCCTGGATAAATGTCACCATTTATTCAAAGGTGGGCAGGAGCATAATGTGAGCAGCTCAGAGGAGACCAAGCAAGTGTGCCTCTGTATCTGTGCTGCTCAGCTCACATGTCACAAGTGTCATTTTCCCTGGTGTTGGAGCAATGCTAATGATCTGTGGGGCTTGTTTTTCCCATTTTGTGCATCAGAGACTCCTTCCTAGGCCTGGACCCCATCCTGTCCCAGACTTGGTCCCATAGTGTTTGTTAGGACACAGCCCAGTCTGTTCTGAGCTGTGCGTGGTGCTCTACGCTTTCCCTTGGGGCATCAGGCCTCTGCACCGCAGACAGAAGGGTGCGGGTCAAAGGGAGATTCAGTTTCAGGGCATGTCTAGAGGATAGAGGCTGCTGTAAACCATTTCCCTGAGCTGTGCTGAGGGTCACAGGGGGGTCTCACTAGTGCTGCTCTTCCTGAAATCTGCAGGATCCAAGCTTAGCATTTTTTGTTCAGGTGTTCTCCCCTTCTTCACTTGGTTCCCACATAGAGGGAGTGCATTCTGCATTTAGTAACGCAGTGACTGTTCGCACAGGTTGTCCCTTCTTCCCTGCATTCACCATTTTCCAGGATAAAGTCTCTAGTCTGTTTTCTCATGAGCAGTTTGTGCTCTTACGCTCTGCAGATTTCCTCTTCCTGTCGTCCCTTGCACATTGCCGTGCCCCGTCTGTGTTTGTAGCTTTTTTGTGCTGGGGAAGAAGACACATTTCCTTGAACATGCAGTGGCAACAGGGTCTCTGCATGTGTCCCAGGATGTAAACAGGGAGGGGAAGAGCAGTAGTTCCTATGAACATGTCTGGCAGAGCTGCAGTGGCTGACCCTGACTCATGCACTCTTTGCTCGTCTCCTCCTTCACTCCCAGAGCAGGACTGCAAGGCACAGTGCTGTGCTGCAGAAGCTCTCCAGCTGCATTAGCATAGCCCATGCTTGCCAGAAAATAAACCTTTCTTCCTGGACTGCTCTTGAAAGGCTGAGGGGCATTAGCAGTGTGCATTGCAGGGATCGCTGCGATGGCCCATGCAGAAACACTATTTGTGTCTCTAGATGATCTATTGTCATATTAAACGCAGGTACCCGCCTCCTATCAGGAGTGCGGTGTCACCTTTCTGGATGAATCAGCAGCATCTGGGAGTGAAGGTTACAGCCTTCCCTGCTTGTGCCTCCTGCCTTGGTCTTCTTGGCCGGCAGGGAGAACAGGTCACTAGCTGGCTCGGGCTGTGAAATGTGCCTCGGGAGCTGAGTGAGCTTGCTCTGGAGAGGAGTGTGGCTGCACGGAGGAGTTTGTCCATACTGCGTGTACCTTCAAGGCTCTGCCTCACAGCTGTCACAGGTGCCTGCAGTTTCCCAGTGGAGACATCCACCCAGCGGGCTCCTGCGTCCCTGGGACTTGTGTGCAACGGAGGGACACATCTGTATGAGTGTTGCAGGCACTGCTGATGGAGAGAAAGAGACTGGTTCTGTCTAGAGGTGAAGTCCTACTCTGTGCTGAGGTGTCAGAGCACGGGAGAGGCTGCTTCTTCCTTGGGGGAATTAGTCACTAGTTTAGTCTGAGCTGAGGGATTCAAGGTTAGATGAAAGGGAGTGCTACAGCTTGAAAACACTTTTAGTTTTAAAGTAGATAATCCTGTCTTCAAAACATCCCCATGAGAAGACCATTTCAGCTTATTTTATTACAACACTGTGTTTATCCATCGCGCTGTGGATAATCACATCTTTGTATCCTCTTGGTGTAGGCTTTCCTCTAGCTTGGCAATGCCTGAGATGACTTTTTGAGGTTAACAAGTCTTAATAAAACCAAATGCTGCTTTCTTTACCTTAATGTTGTCTGCACAGTTGCTTTTTATCCTGAAAGCAACAGTTGAGCTGACATGTGTGTCGGTGTGAAGATAAAGATGTCTTTTGGTCAATTTAGTTGGTTTACACTAGTTCAGTCTAATTTACAGAACAAACCCATGTAAATCTCCCAAAGGTGGTAGCAACACACTTTAGAAAAGCCACTAAGCAAATGAAATCACTTATCTCCACCTCTGATTTTAATTTTTTTTTAATTAGAAGTGTAACCCTCCTTCATCTATTTTTATGCAAACTGCTATTGTTTACAATATTTCTTGGCATTGCAGGATATGAAATAATATCTCCTCTTTTTATGGCTTTGTTGGTGCTGATTTTTATAGCTTAAAGTTATGTAGATGCTCTTAAATTTCCTGTTTTTAATTTAGGACCCCCTGAGTTTTGCTTAGAGAAGCAAGAGGCTGATGTTCCTCAGGACAGTAAATCTGGTTGAATGGCTGGCACAGAACCCGAAAGGCTGTGGCCGCCTATTGCAAAGATCTGAGTTGGTATGAGCTTTCAGCCTGTTCCCATTTAATTCCCACAGAGGACCAGCTTTCTTTCCAACAGATTTGTGCTGTGTTTGCTAGTGCCTGCCTTCCTTCAGCCAGTGTATTTGGAATAAAAACTAGCATGCCTTTTTTGCGATCAGGCCTGTGTGGTCAGATACGTCCTACCAAGGAGTAGTTCTTGGAGGGTTTCAAGGCTCAGTGAGATAAAGCCATCTGATGTCACGCTGGTGGTAGCTGTGCTCTGAGCTTGAGGTTGGTGTAGAGATCTCTGATCATTCCCTCCACCTAATGCTTCTGTGGCTCTGTGAAAAGACTGAATGGCACAGATCTGGTTAATGAACTTAGAGCAGTGGTCTGAGGAGTGTCTCGGACATGGAGATGTTTCTGAGGTCTAAGCGTGGTGCTGACTGTTGCGTTTCTCCAAAGAGAAGCTGGACAAAACTGAATGGGGATTGTTGTGTTTTCTCTGGCCAGGAGAAGATGCAGGATGTTTATTGGCTGCTGCGAGTGTGCATCCGCACCATCGAGCATGGCGACAGGACGGGCTCACTTTTCGCTTTCATGCCAGAGTTCTACCTCAGCGTGGCTATGAACAGCTACAGCGCACTCAAGAACTACTTCAGCCCTGTAAACAGCATGGAGGAACTTCCAGGTAAGGGGATGGAGAGGCCTTGCTAATTCCAGCCTGATAAAAGTCTAAATAAAGCCATATCCTTATGGTGAAGTAGTGGTGGTTGGGCATCATCCTTTCTGTGTCCTTTCCTAGTTGTGATGTGCTGCACCAGTATATTGTCTGTGTGCTGTGGGGCAGGTGCTGAGCGCTGTTCCTCGGGTAGGTACCCACTGGCGAGCCGTGGCCATTGCTATGCTCAGGCAGGAAGCCCATGCCTTGCCTGAAGCTGTCGCATGTTGGCCGTAGTGAAAATCACTGGCAGCTATGGAATTTGTTTCCAAGGAGGCATCAGGAATGGGCTGGGATGCTGGAAGATGTGATTGCCCCAGCAATGCGTGCCACTGCCTGCTGGTCCCTGGGTGGGAGGAGATGTGCCATGAGTGCAGGAACTGGGACTGCTTTCGAATCCCCCTGGGATTTGGATACGTTCCTGTGGAGATGACCACCCACTTGATGCCAAGAGTCTGTGTTTAGGTGGATTCCCTCTGTGCACGTTCTGTGCTTTTCCTGACTAAGTGATCCCAGCAAACTGTTAGCAAATTGTTCTGTGCTTTCCAGAGCCTGCAAAGGTAAGAAGAGCTTCTGTTCCCACCAAGATGACATAGCTAAAGTGTTCACATCCATTAAGTGGGATCTGTGCCTGCTGTTCAGGGTGCAGCAGAATTAAGCGGTAGCAGACTTCTTCAGGGCCTGCAGGCTGGACATGGCTTTTCTGCGTAGATCTAGGGTGTTATTTGTGTTGCTCAGCCTCTTCCACATTAGGCATCTCTCCCTTGCTGTCGACTCAGTTGCATGGTTTTATCCTTCTCCGAGTAACTGTTTTAGACTCTGCAGACTGAGGTGAGCGGCTCTGTTGGAAATGAATGTGCTTTCCCAGCTGTCTGTTTTGACAGCTAGGCAAAACTGCAAAGTTAGCTGTAGCAGGAATGAATCCCATGGTCTGTGCTGTGTCCACAGGAATGCTGGGACCAAAGGGCTGCCCACTGGGCCGTTGACATGACCCCTGCTCCCTCCTTCTCTTTGCAGGCTACGAGGAGACCCTGATGCGCCTTGCTGCCATCCTGGCCAAGCACTTTGCTGACTCGAGGATCGTGGGCACGGGTAAAGCTGCTCTCCTCTGCCTTGGGGTGATATATTGCACGTCTGGCCGATCTCACTGCCGGTGGATCACCAGACTTCTGTTGGGATCTGTTTGCTGAATCCATTGAGTGCTTTATGCCTCCACGTCCAAAGAGAGGCTGGGCGCTGCCCTTGTCCGGTGTGTCCTGCTTATTCCAGGGTTAGATACATGACCTGGGATACCCTTTTGAGAGCAGGACTCATGTTGCAGCTACTTGCATGTCAAATCTGGGGTTACTTCTTAGCTGCCTGAGCATAGGCACGCTCTCCACATCAGCTGGGACAGCAAACCTCTATAAGTGAGGGCCGGTCCCTCCCAGCCTCCGGTGTTCAGGTGATCCCTGGCATGCTGCATGTCCTTGGGTGCCTGGCCTAGCCCCTTCTCATTCCTCCACAGACATCCGGGACTCCCTGATGCAGGCGTTAGCCAGCTACGTCTGCTACCCCCACTCGCTGCGTGCTGTAGAGAGGATCCCAGAAGAGCAGTAAGTGCTTCCCTGCCTGTTCCCAGGGAGCTGGGGCAAGGCTGGGGTGGTGGCAAGGCTGGGTGGGGGACCAGGTGGGCTGCCAAGCACTGCCAAGGGTTCAGGAGCTGCAGCAGGGTGCTGGAGTTGGTTTGGGGAGCCTCCCTTTACCCTTATACCAGTGGCTTTGCTCTGTCCCAGCTCCGTAGGTCCTACCGTGGGTCCTATTTAATCCCCTGTCCCCAAACCCTTTGTGGCTGACCTATATCCTTGTCTGGCAGGCGGATCTCCATGATGAAGAACCTCCTGGCTCCCTATGAGCAGCGACCCTGGGCACAGACCAACTGGATCCTCGTCAGGCTGTGGCGGGTGAGCGTTCTGTCCCTCTCACCATCTGGGGCTGGGTGAACACTGAGCATTTCACTTTCCAGTAGCAGCAAAACCCAACTGGTTTCCAGCCTCTGAGATCTTTCCTTATCTCTTTTACCAGGGCTGTGGCTTTGGGTACAGATACACACGGCTCCCACACCTGCTGAAAACCAAGCCTGAGGATGCCAGCCTTCCCAGCCTGCAGAGTGAGTGGGGCAGAGGATTGGCACTCAGGATTATGATGGGTGGTGAGGGAGGACCAGCCTCTTCCCTGGCAGCCATCTCTACTATGGGCCAGGCCAGCTGCTGAGATGGCTGCTGAAGTAGGGGGATCCTGGCCAAATATCAAGGCCTGACCTCTGCAGCCAGTATTTCCTTTCCTGGACGTCCCCTGTCTCTCTGCACTGGCTGGTGACTCTTTTGTGTGCCGAGTGATGGGTTAGATCCATCACGAGAAGGGGTTCTGCCCTTCAAGGGAGAGGTGAGAGGCCCTCACCAGAGCTTCACCCCAAAATGTAAGCCTGGGAGAAGGCTCTCTGATGTCCGTAGCGAGCAGCTGCTGTGGGGAAGCGTTGGCAAGTATGCCAAGCAGTAGGTACCCTGTGAGAGGGAGTGGGTGCCCGAGGAGGCAGGGCACTGGAGAAGTTTGCAAGCAGGGAGTCTTTTAATAGGGCATCTCAGAGCCTGTCCTGCCTTTGGCATGGCAATTTGGTTCTCAGCACTGTCACCAAACTGAGGGGTTCCTCGGCTCTGTTGCGGCTGAGAAGGACGTGGGGAGGAGAAGGTACCTTTCTTGAGCTGAAGAACATGTCCCCAGCTTCACCCTTGCAGGGTCTGTGCCTGTCTGGTTACATTCCTGACCACCCTCTGCTCTGGAAAAGGCTTTGTGCCAGAGCTTGCTCCTGGAGAGCTGCCCGGGGTTGGGGGACAGAGGATGCTGCAGCCTGACATGGGCAGGCAGCATGTGGAGGTGCACACTAATCCCCATCCAGTGGGGAGAGCTGCCTGTCTCTTGTTTTAACGGCACTCTTGTTCTCTTTCTCTCTCCTGCCCGTGGGTGCCCAGGAGATCTCTCTGTTGCTAGTTTCCAGAGTAAGTTTGTTGTGTGACCCTCTCTTGTCTGGTGAAGTAGCTTTAGAGAGTTCCCTCCTTCCCCTCTTCTGTCTAGAGAGACGCTTCTTTGGGGGGCAGAGGGCTTCACACAATGATCACTTTTCTCAGTTACATCCCTCGGAGATGCCAGGGGGACCGGTGCCCACATGGCAGTCTCTGAGGCTGCATCATGGACCCACTCTTGCACCTGTTTTATCAGGGATACCTCTGTGGTCAGAGCCCTGCCGCAGCCCTCTCATCCTTGGAGGACAATGGGGAAGCCCTGGTACACATGCAGGAGAGACCTCATGACTGTCCCCTTACCCTCCTACCGCACAAGCAAGCCCCCGAGTGGCTGCCACCAGTCCCGAGTGGCTGCCACCAGTCCCATGGGGCGGTCACCGAGCTCCCCCCATCCTGGGGAGCTCTGGGACTGGAGCAAAATTCCTCAGTTTTTGAGGTCTCTCTCCATCCATCTCTGGATGGCTCCGCACAGTCTGAGCCTGGAGCGGGCTGGGCTGGCTCCTGGGATTGCTATTTTAAGGCGCAACCAAATCAATAATGAATGCTGATTTAATTGAAGAGGGACATGGGACTCAGAGGTGTCCTTGAGATGCTGCCTGGGGAAGGAGGAGGAGATGACCCCCCCACCTTCCCACCCATCAGTCTTCACCTTGTTGCAACTTGAGCATTGGCAGGGACAACGGGACAAACTGCTGAGCTGAGAGAAATCCCTCTTTGTCTGGGTCTGCTTTTGCAGGCCAGTCTGAAGGGAGCTTGGGCAAATGCCTCTTCTCTGGTGCTCCAGCCTTGTCCTGCTTTGGGGATGCTTCCTTGGAGGACTCTGCACAGGTGGCAAAGGTGTGCTGGCGCTGCCTCACAATATCCATGAAACACACAGAGCACAGACCACCTGGTTTCCTACACTGCCTTTTGCCCATACTCACCGATGGTGAACAACGAGATGGCTGCCTGGGTTAGCCCAGGGAGGGGGAGAGGCTCAGAAAGGCCGTGTGTGTTCCTGCCTGCTCCCTGAGTTGTTCCTTAGCCCTGCTGGCACCAAACAGCTCTCATGCAGGCAGGGCCTTGCCTCCGGTTTGGCTCCTGGGAGCAGATAGGGGCTCTGTTCAGAGGCAGGGGCAGTTCTGGATGACAGCTGCTGTAGGAACTTGTTTTGCTTTCATCGTGGCTTGTAGGAAAGGCTGGGTGCTGTTAAGGCACGCACACGGTGAACAGCAGCAGTGGCCCTATGCCAGGCCCAGCCTGTCTTGCTTTTACCGAGCTGCAGGGTGTCTTCAGGTTGCGGCACAGGGCTCCTCTGCCCCAGGCCTTCTGCCCACGCATCCATCAAGCGGTGGAGGGTAGGTGGGTGGGACCATGAGATTATCTAGCTGAGCTGTTGTGCAATGTGGGACAGAGAATTCACCCACGTCCCCTTCCCAAGTCCAGCAAATTGCCTAAGCTAAAGAGGTCTTTCAGGAAGAAATCCTGTCTCGATCTGACAACAGCAAAAGCATCAGCTGGTGGCAGTTGAACTGTCCAAGCCCTTCTGATGATGGTTCCTTACCCTCAGAAATAAATCCATTGCTCTTTCCTGATGGGAATGTACCTAACCTCGTCTTCTGTCTTCCACTGCTGCTGCTCTGCCTTTCTCTGCTGGGTTAAACTCTGTGCATTACAACATTTTATTCTTCAAAAGTGCTTGTGTACCAGGGTAAACTCACTTCTTGGTCTTTTTTAATGGTGAAAAGAAAGTGCAGCCTCTGTGTCTTATTCAGGAAGGGGTTTTGCTTTTCTGCAAAAGAAAATTCTGCAGAATTTTCTCCTTGTTGAATATGATCAGGTTTTTTGTCCCAGTCCTCAAGTTTCTCAGGGTGCCTCGAGCACATGGGACAAAGCCCCTCGTTTAGTGTCATCTGCAAATTTGGTAAGGGTGTGCTGTGCCCCATCATCCGTCACTGACAGAGAAGACAACGAGGTGGGCTCCAGTGTTGACTGCTGGGCTTCTCCACTTGTGCCTGGCGGCCAGCAAGTTCCTGAGGATCTTGAACTGTAATTCTTACGAAAGGTTTATCCTTGAACTGGCATCGTATTGTAATCTTTTAGAAAATACCAGCTTGATGCCCAGTCAAAGGAACAAATTACACAACAACACTTATGAGGAAAGGAAAACAGAACAAAAACAAAACCACATTATGCCTTTGTGCAAATCTGCCACACACTCTTGGTTTGGATGTGGTTCTGCAAGCCCCAGTGTTCACCCTTTCCATGTTTTTAGCAGCCCCAGAGTTGCCAGTGTCATGCTGGCTAGAACGCCTCCTTGCTCTGCCAGTCGTGGAGCCAAAACGTGCATTAGCCTGTTTGCCAGCGCTTTGCTGCGGAGGCATGCGCGGGTCCCAGGCGCGCGCTGGGGCATCCTGATGCCTTGCACTCGACCTTATTGATATCTCATCCCCTGAATGCAGCTTTTGCTTTCCTTCTGCCTCACCCTACAACATTCCCTTTGGTCCTCTCTACATCTTTGAACGGGCGCAGTTTACCAGCGATGTGGATCGCTGCATCCGCAGCTTACCTCTTTCACTGCTGTTTCATCAGTCCAACAGCCACAGCCACTGAGCGGCAGCTGTGTCACATTGACATTGGGATCCTTTCGAAAATTCAGATTAGCGTTGGGTGGAACTGCTTTGCTTCTGAATCTGGTCCATTTTGGGCTTTCCTCCTCTGTGCTCCCAGCTCTACTGTGAATGCTGCAGTGTCCAGAGCCCCCCTTAGGCTGCTGACCAAGGAGTCTCACAAATAACCCTGTTATAAATCTTCCTGGGTCATTAGCAAACTATAAAGTACACAATTATCTTCCTGTGATGAAAGCACATGACCCTGCTTCTTTACAATTATCTAGTCGGAGCACTTATTGAAGGCTTCCACTTTGTCTGCTTTATTAATTTTTATCTGTTAATGGGCCTCTGCTACTGTTAGACTTTCTCCCTTTACTACTTTTTTTAATAATTCTGCTAGAATTTTTTCCTATAGTTCAAGAAACTTTGCATGTAATGTGGTTAGTCATGGATGTCTTTTATGTCTTCTCCTTCTATTACCCCTTTTCTCCTTGGTTTCATCAACCACTGGCTATGTTTGATTATGTTCACTTTACCTTTTACATTTTGACTTATGCCTTTTTTTCATCCTGGTCTCAGTGAACCTTTTAACCCAAGTGCTTGCTGTAGCACTGGGGCTTTCTGGCTGCCTAGTAATCTTCTTAAAGAACTCTGTTTTTATTCACTCTTTCCCCCCCAACCTAGATTTTTTTTTTTTCCTCTGACTATTTTGCTTATATTTTTGCGGGGAAGTTTCTGTTGTGGAAACATCGGATATATCTGTAACCGCTTGGGGCCACGCTCTGTTGCCCACATTAAATGTATTGAGGTCATAATTTCTGGCCTTGGAAAACCACTGATTTCTGTTCCAATGACTGATCTTTATCTGTCATAATGAAGACTAAGCCAAGATTGCGTGGCTTTTGTATTAGGGAGTTACAAGTTTTAGAAACGCCAAGGATTGCCAGGACCAAGAAAGTAACCACATCAGTGAGTATCCACAGACTCCCTGTGAAATGACATCCCTGTATGAAATGGCACATCTAAGGGCTGTGTCGTTACCCAGGAGGGCAGTCGTAACTGAGACCTGAAGGAGGTGGGTGGAAATGCCTCAGCAAAGGTGAACATCTTGCAAATGAAGATGAAGACAGCACCAGGGCTAGGTTTCTGGATACCACTAATGATTGCCCTATGGAGAACCTCATCTGGGAACTCATGCAAGGGACGAAGCTGCTCTTGCTGTATTCCAGGGCTGGTTCCTTATGTTGCTTTCAGAAAGTAGCAGTGATTGCAGCGTCTTTAGATTCAGAATCCTCTTGGGAGCAACAAAAACCAAGGAAGTCCACTGTTTCCTGGTGTTAGCTTAAAACCTTAAAAAAACCCTACATAACTGTGGAGAAGTTTGACGAGAGGCACCACTTTTTAATGCTTTTATAGACTGGCACAGTCTTTGCCAGCAGCAGGGAAAGCATTTAAGAACCTAGAATTGGAGGTTTGGAGCAAATTCATACTGCTTATTGGAAAAAGACCATGAGGAAATAGCCATTGGCTAAAAATCAGGATAAAGCAAGTTATTACAAGCATAAGAGCATCCTTCATAAAGCCAAAGCTGCCTTCAAATGAGGTAGACTTTGGCTGGGCAATTCATTTTGAGATCTGTCCTGACTTGAAATGTTGGTAAAAGAGGCTTTGGCGACAGACCAACGGGACAACCTATGGAGCACATCCGCGAGGAGTGGTGATCCTTGCCTAGAACTGCTTCGGTACTTGAAGGCTGCAAGGGGGCTAATATGTCAGCAGTTTTAATAAAAAGCACTTTTTACACGTTGAGGGGAGGGTGGGGAAAAGAAGACACAAAACTTAACCCTACAAAAGGACCTTCCAATTCTGAATGACTGAAGCATCGCCAGATGTAGAGTGGTGAACATGAAGGGAAAATGTGATTAAAAATCAGTGGGCTGCAAGCTGAGCATAACTCTTAGAGGCAAGATTGCAGGGTGGGCTCCCTGGGACCTGTCTATGCACCCTTCTGAGAAAAGAGCCACGGTATTTCAGGTGTGACCTCCCCAGGGCCAAGCAGAGGGGTGACGCCTCCCCTTGATCTGCTGAGCACATCCTCTTACCATCACCAACCTCTTAGTTGTAGCAAGAGCCCTCACCTGTCTCCTGTTGAAGCTGGTATCCTCCACAACCCCTTTAACGGTGCCCAGACCATTGTTTCCCAGCCAGGACTGATATTTGGGATCATTCTTCTCCAGATGCAGAATTTTCTCCTTGTTGAATATGATCAGGTTTTTTGTCCCAGTCCTCAAGTTTCTCAGGGTGCCTCGAGCACATGGGACAAAGCCCCTCGTTTAGTGTCATCTGCAAATTTGGTAAGGGTGTGCTGTGCCCCATCATCCGTCACTGACAGAGAAGACAACGAGGTGGGCTCCAGTGTTGACTGCTGGGCTTCTCCACTTGTGCCTGGCGGCCAGCAAGTTCCTGAGGATCTTGAACTGTAATTCTTACGAAAGGTTTATCCTTGAACTGGCATCGTATTGTAATCTTTTAGAAAATACCAGCTTGATGCCCAGTCAAAGGAACAAATTACACAACAACACTTATGAGGAAAGGAAAACAGAACAAAAACAAAACCACATTATGCCTTTGTGCAAATCTGCCACACACTCTTGGTTTGGATGCTGCATGCGCTTCTGATTCCACCTCTCCAAAGAAAGCCTGGGAGAACCAGCAAGGCTCAGGGAGGGATGGTAAAGGGGACAAAGATGTGACAGTTTCTGTATGAGAAACTGCAGAGGCTGGGGCTGTTCCCATTTGAAAGACTATCGTAAAGGTCTGAAACCATGGCTAGCTGGAGTAAGTGACTGCAGAGCAGCATCTCTCTGTCTCTCCCACCAGAAGGAGGGGGCTGCAAAGAATAAATACTATCAAATAAAGTGAGTAGGAGCCAAGCTCAAATCCGAATTCCTTCCACCGCACACAATTGAGCTGTGAAATGTTGCTCCAGGACATGTTCAATGCTAAAGGCTTACACAGTTTCAGGGGACACTGTAAAAGAAATCCACTGAGGATCACTAAATACATAAAAAGGACGTCTGGCTTGGGCTGTCCCTGAGCCATGTGTAGCCAAGGGCTGGGAAAGTACTTGTGGGTGGGAGTAGGACATCAAAGATGTTTGTCGTGATGAAATCCCTCCCAAAGATGTGCTTTTAGGCAGGATCAAAGTCAGGGCCCTGGTCTGCCCGGAGCGATTATGCACTGTGAGACATCAGCGCACATCCTCCATAACAACAGAACCTCATGGCAATTACTAGTGGGTATTTACAGGATAATTTATCCTGTAAATTTGAGCTGATGGTCTCCTGCTATCCCTCTCTGGCTTTGCTAATCCCAGCTAGCAATCTGCCTGTAGTTATGCCTCACTTCTCAATCCCTAGGGATGTGATGGAGGTCAGCCTGTGTTTCCTATTCCCGTGCTGGCCTTTCGAGCAGGCTGCCACCCCAAATACCTTCTGTAGTCACAGCACGGCTGTGCCAGTGCTGCCAGAGTTTCCACCTGCTCTTACTTACTGATAGGTTCTAGTAGAGGGAAAAGTAGTTGGATTTTTTTTTTTTTTTCCTTATACTTGGTAAATCTGTTCAAGTTTCTTTCTCCAAGCCCTGAATTTTAGTCTGTGGCTTGAACTCTGGTAACCTTCCCAGTGAGAAGCATCTGTAGTCACAGCACGGCTGTGCCAGTGCTGCCAGAGTTTCCACCTGCTCTTACTTACTGATAGGTTCTAGTAGAGGGAAAAGTAGTTGGATTTTTTTTTTTTTTTCCTTATACTTGGTAAATCTGTTCAAGTTTCTTTCTCCAAGCCCTGAATTTTAGTCTGTGGCTTGAACTCTGGTAACCTTCCCAGTGAGAAGCATCTGTCCCATTTTTGCCCCCCCCCCTTCCCCGCCC
>NW_008794166.1:788105-802505 GCF_000699145.1 Aptenodytes forsteri | reverse complement strand
TGTTGCCCCCCCCCCTTTCCCTGCCCCTGCACGGGTACCGGCGCCCCACACGGCCCTGACTCTGTGTTTCCCAGCTGCTGGGTCTAACCCCGTCTGTGCTCTTGATAGTGAAAAAGCCCAGAGATGAGATGCTACGTACCATGGGGACATGTCTGTGCTCGGGCCGAACCTGGCTGGGGAGTGTGGGCAGCCCTACCTGCCTGAGCCTGCTGAGGGCAGAGCCAGCCCCAGCTCTGTGCAGAAACCTCTCAGTAGTGGGGTTTGCTAGCTGCCTTCCCCCCCCGGACGCGGGCAGGCAGGCAGGGCCACGTGAGGCCAGGGGTGGCCGTGCTAGCTCCAGGCAGCTGCCACGCTGCTATCGGGAGCAATTAATGCTGAGCTGACTGTGGGCCTCTGCAGAGCCGAGCAGGAGAGATGCTAAGCTGCAGGGCAGCGCTCCCATGCACGTGGGCAGCAATGAGCGCACAGGGGTCTTCCTTGGTTAATTCAGGCTGGCTTTGCAAAAAAGTGCTTGGAGGCCCAACAGGCGAGATCTCTGCTCATAATGGTCCTTGCCCCGCACGCACGGCTGCTCCAGGACCAGGCCACTGAAGCTGTCGCTGTCTGGTTTCAGAGCCGTGTCCCTCCACCTTGCTGCAGCGGCACATGGCAGACCTGCTCCGCAGCGACCGTGACCTGGCCCCCAGCTTCCTCAACAGTGTCCTCAACCAGCTGAACTGGGCTTTCTCCGAGTTCATCGGCATGATTCAGGAGGTGAGTGTGCCACCGGCGGCTGCGGGGTCCAGCCCTCAATGGGTGCCTGTGTCCAGCACACAGCGAGGTTCAAGACACGACTCTTGGGGTTGGGAGTGCAGCGATTCCTTGGCACGCCTGGGAGCCGAGCTGGGCTGGGGGTCGCAGCCCTCCTTTTGGAAAGGGGCACCTTGTTAAGCTGTCTCCCTCGGTTGGCAGATCCAGCAGGCAGCAGAGCGCTTGGAGAGGAACTTCGTGGACAGCCGCCAGCTGAAGGTGTGCGCAACCTGCTTTGACCTATCAGTGAGCTTGCTCAGGGTGCTGGAAATGACCGTCACGCTGGCACCAGAGATCTTTCTCGACTGGAATCGCCCATCGTCAGAGCTGCTGCTTCGGAGGCTCGCCCAGGTATCATCCTTTCACGAGGTGTGAAGAAGTGTCCTCTGAAGGGGCATGGGGGGGGCCCTCTGCCCTCTCTCCAGATGTGCTATGAAGTGGGGGCTCCTGCTGCAAACGCTGTAGTACTTAAAGCTGCTACGGCAAACCTAGCTGCTGCAGAACAAGTGGTGCTCCCTAAAATCGCTACATGTCAACTGCTCCCCTCCTTTGCAACTAGTCTGGCCACAGCTGATTTCTACCTCTACCAGGAGGGAAGATGGCAGCCCCTTAAACCTTCCTTCAGAGGGGCTATGGCCAGTTTCTTCCACCCAGTAAATGCTGAATGCTCCTGTGACAAGCAATGCCATGAAATCCAGAGAGGAGGTGTGGTACCTCTTATCAGGAGCTGTAGAGAATATAGCTGGTTTCACAGGGAACATGCCCCAGTGTTTGGGCAGGTATCTTGGTCCTTTGTCCCTCAGCCCTAGGCTATGGTATCAAATGTCTCCGCTTCCCTGCTGGGGTGACCGGGACAGCCCCATTCCAACCCTTAGGTTCCAGTAAATTAGTTTCTATTCTAAAGCATGGGCAATCCTGGAAAGCCCTGAGGACATGTGGCTGCTTTTGTATGAGCCAGCCTGGTGGAGAACAGTCATATATACCTTACCTATATCACAAGGGTTGGGTTGCTCCCAGGGTTGAGGCTCAGGGCTCTGAGCAGATGAGGCAAAGCAAGACACAGTAGGGTCTAGTACAGTAATATTGAGGGAATTGCTCAGCCTGGGATCCTGGGATTTTCCCTGTGCGAGGAGGAAAGCGAGGGCCCCTTAGAGGTGGTTTAGGCAAGCTGAGGAATAGGCAGGAGAGAGCAGGGTGCTGCAGCATCCCCCTCGCATCCTGGTGCTCCCATGAAGCTGTGCCACCGCTGAACGTGCCCACAGAGGGGTGCAGAGTTCTGCTCTTCATGCATGAGGGTGGCAGGAAGAGGGATGCTGCATCTGAGAGCTGGTACACAGCTTGCAGCGGTTGTGTCAAGCCTGGACCGTTCCCTGCTCATCCCACTGGGGGTTTGGGTGAGAGCTAATGGTGGCTAATTAAGTGTCTTTACAGTTGATTCCTTCTGTGCTGGTCATAGGCAGAAATCTCTGCCTGTGGTGATGCTCTGTCAAGCAGAGAAGCAGATTGCTCTCTGTGCTCATCCCGTGCTTCAGGGCTGGTAGGTCCGTCCTGCTGCCAGCTCCAGGCAGGGCAGGACCTGGACTGTACTTCACCTCGCTGACACTACTTTTGCCCAGCAGCAGCTGCCAGCTCGCTCTTCACGGGCTGTGGGTGTCCTAGGGACTGTAGCTTCTGCTTGCCAAGAGCCTTTATCCACAGAAGTAGCTTGGCGTCTGTAGGTGGGATTCAGATTTAGGTGGAAGATGCTGAGATTCACATGTCTTGACCTCAGACTGACTCTTCCCTGGGAGGTTTGGGTCTGGTATAACCACTGTGGTGTGGTGCCACCTCCCTCTCTGCCAGGGCCAAGCTAGGACTGTGCTGCGAGCCTCCCTCTCTGCATCTGCCAGCTCCCAGGCACCAAGCCTGAGCTATAAGGACATGCTGCCCCAAAGCATGCCCTTTGGATGCTGCTCACAGGAAGGCCCGTCCAGGAAGTACAAATCCTCTCTGCTTTTCCCTACACAGCTCTTGAACCAGGTGCTGAACCGTGTGACAGCTGAAAGGAACTTGTTTGACAGAGTGGTCAACCTCCGTCTGCCAGGTGAGTCCATGCATTAACTCTCTGTCCCTCTCCATTGAAAACATGCTGGAGGCATGCCCTTGGGAAGTGGGGGATGGCCTGTACTGAAGGTCGGTGCAGAGGTGTATGGGATCAGACCTCAGGCTTGCCACATCCCTGGCTGGGAAGCCAGTCTGGTGCCATGGACTGCCACAGAAGTGCTGTCTTCAGAAGACATGTAAATCCTCCAGGCAGACCTGAGCTTTGATGCTCTTCCTAGGCCCTTAGCCTCTGTCTGCCAAGCAGCTCTGGTTCCCTCCAGGATCCCTGTCCTCACGAGGCAGCTGATGCATGGGTCTGGCTGTCCATGGTGGAAGTGGCAGCCGTGCTGTGCTTGGGCAGGGAGATGCCTTGCTAGATACTGATGTGACACAGGTTAGGTGGGAGCTGTTTGAAAGGCTCAAAGCCCTGGACAGATTGCAGTTTAGGTAGCAGACTTGGTTGCTGTGCTCTGCATCAAGTAAAGGGTGCACTGAATCGCTGGGGGAAGCCTGTTGCACCAACATCAGCCCTCTTCCTTGTGGAGGTGACTGTGGGCAGCTGAGTTGTGCCTGTTAGCAGAGACTGGCTCCAGGTGCTGTGTTATGGGCATCCTATATTTCCCATACAGCAGCTGGATTTTCCTGCCTGCTTAGGAGGGGGCAGACCACCTTCTCCTCTTGGGGCTTGGAAGAGGCAGGGGTACTCCATCATGAGGGCAGTGCCTGAGTCTGGGGTTCGCATTAGTGGGGAAGATTCCTCTGTCCTTGATGAAACCCACGGCCCCACCGGAGAGCCCAAGTCACGGTCCCTACCTCCTGGACTGCTCTGCCACCAAGTCTGGAAGTAGCAGTGCAGCCTTGCTCTGCCTGTCGTGCGGTGGCAGCGGCTCTATCTTTCTCTTTTGCTTCCATAGGGCTGGAAAGCGTGGACCATTACCCAATCCTTGTGGCCGTGACGGGGATACTGGTCCGGCTGCTTGTGGACACTGATGTTCAGGGGTGAGTGGCTTTTAACTTCCGAAGCACAGAGTTGCCACATGTGACATTGCTTTGGGCACTGCAGTAGTCAGGGCTATGGGAGGTGATGCAGGAGTGATGTGAGTGCACGGGGAACCGAAGCAAGGCAAGGCAGATGTGTATGGAGGAGGCAGAAGCCAAGGAGCCGCATGCCCCTGCAGCAGCTGCATCCCACTGCTACTGCTGGGTGCAAAATTCCTTCCTGTGGTGCAGGAAAGCCCTCATGAGAGGTAGCTATGAGGTGCTGTACCAACAGCACGTGCACCTTCCTCCCCAGGATGGGGTCTGGCACTCCATGCAGCAGGACAGCTGCGGTCGGAGGTTGTGAGCGCTGCATGTAAAAGAGCTGTGCTGATGCAGTGATGCAGGCAAGGTGCTGTGACACACAGCAATGAATGCAAGGGAGTTCATTAAAGCTCCTTCGCTCTGGACACATCTTGGGGAGGCAACAAAATGTGTGCAGAGCTCTCTGGCTGCCCAGACCTGTGGCACGAGGGTGAGACAAAGTCTGTCCAGGCACTTACATGATGCTGATTTTCAGATGAAGCAAATCTTCTTGTCTTTATGGTAATCAGCTATTCAGAGAGACAGCACTGGGGGAATGATGTGACCGGACAAAGCCACAGCTGACCTAGTGGTTTATGTGTGTCTGTGCCTGCTTGTACCGAGTCCTGAAAATAGGCTCATGCTGATATCCTCTGCAGCCCTGCCTTTGCTCTCTCCCAGTGTCATTCATAGGTGTCTTGCCGGGCCACCGTGCCCTGCAGGATGCTGTAGGAGATGGGGCTCTTCTGTCTGCGCTGCAAATCCTGCTTGTTTTCACATTTGGAGAACATGATAGTCTCTGGCTTTGCGGAGAGCGGAGCCCCATCTGGCCGAGCAGCTCAGCCCTGCAGCCAGTCTTCCAGCTTCTTCTTTCAAGGACTCAAAGATGTACATAAATATATCTAATTATATCCTGCCTCCTGTGGCTGCTGCACCAGTCTCACAGCCCCAAGTGTGACAGTGCCAAGAGCTTAGCACTTATTGATCAGTGGCCTTTCTGGACTGTGAACAGGGGTGGATTTTGCTCGCCCCCAGAATCCTGCTCTGTGGAAAGGGCAAACGTCATGAATTTGATGCCACAACTAGACACTTCTTCCTGGAGGGAAGGTGGGAGGTGATAAAGCAGTTCCCTGCATGCAAGGCAGGACAAGAAGTCCTTCCCTGGCTCCCTGTCCCTTGAACATCTGTCCCAGACCAGGTTGCTTGTAGAGTCAAAGAGGGGAAGGGATAAAGCTCTTTCTCTGGCCCTCAGTTCAGCAAACTCTGAAGAGCGCTGTGAAGATGGTAGTGTGATGAAAATCACATCCTTCCCAGCCTGCAGGGAGTCCTGGGGAGACAAAAAGCTTCCAGATTGCGTCTCCTTTACCTGAAATGCCAGTTGTGCTTTGGGTTAGGGAAACCCAGGCAGCCAGTGTCAAAGGGGCTGTACCTCGCCAAGCGGCACTGTCCCCTGTCTGCCAACAGCATCCTCCGCACCTTGGGCAGCGGTGGGCTGCGCTGTCACAAACCAGAGGTGCCGTATCCTGTGGTGTCTGGTTGGGAAGTGCCAAGTCTCTGACTGATCAAGGGCTTTGTAGTCACCTCCTTGGACACTGGAAAGCAGAAATAAATAAAAAACAGGGGAATGATGTGGGCAAAGCATCATGTCCTTATGGTGGACCTAGCTGAGCAGGAGAAGCACAAGGTGAAACAGGAGAAAGCAAAGGGAAAATGTCTATAAAACAAAATGCTTCTACATGATTTTGCAAAGCCCTGCAATAAATCTGAGGTTTGATAAGTCACTGATCTATAAAAGGCAAACAAACATTGCAGGGGAGCCACTGAGGTCAATCAAGACAAAAGAACCAAGGCTGAGTGGTTTGGAGACCCTCTACCACTACCTGAGCAGAGGGGATGGGCAGCCTGATGGCAGAGATCAGCGTGGCCGCAGGCAGAGTACCTGACATTGAAGAGAAAACTGAGCCACCCACCCTCTTTGCAGCACTCTGAATTGAGTACCGGGGTGCGAGTGTTGTACCCCGCTTATAGAATGGTTCTGCTCTGTGCAGGCACGTTTGAAAACAGCAAACAGGGACAGGGTGGAGAAAAACAGCAGATATGAGAGGAAACGCAGAGGCTTTTCTGCTGCCTTTGTGTTCCTCAAGGGTTCAGTCCTGGTTTGATCCTGTGTGCAAGTCTCTTGGCATCATTGCGGCAGGGTGCTGTAGGACTGGGAGGTGCAGCTGGGGTGAGCAGAGCCCTGTAGGGAGATGGTACAGGTCAACATCTCCCCGTAGGAGATGGTACAGGTCAACAACAGCTGGCCCAGAGCAGGGCGATGGGAAGCATCTGTCTCCAAGCGCATGAGTAAGAGGGTGGTCCGTGGAATGGAAAAGGAGAATTCAAACCTCCCTCGGGTCTGTACGCTCCCATGGGAGATGATTGCCATGGGTCATGTTGCTGCAGGAGGTAGCTGAAGAGATTTAAAGGATCCCATATGTAACCAGGCTCTCCAGAGCAGACTCATTTTATATGAACTCAAGAGGAGACACTTCTCCTTTTTCCATTCCTCTCGTTGCAGCGAGTAGGATAAGAAGATGGGCTTTTTTCTTTCCTCGGAAGCACTCTGCCCGGGCAGTGCTGGAAGCAGGTAGAAATTTCTTCCAGGTCCCATTTGGCAACCCCCAGATTGCCAGAAATCATTAACAGAGAGAGGTTATCCAACCCACATTTGCATGTAGGAATTTCTGTGTGGGAATTGCCTAGGACGCTAGCTGTTACCCTGACTGGTTCCCTGCGAGGAGGCTCTGCCCCAGAGGATGAGGACAGGGGACAGGACCCTGGGTGACTTCCTTGGCTTGGCTGTGGTTTTTCTGGTTGCCTCTAACCCAAGCGAGCTGATGCTGTGCCAGGCGCTTGGTTGGAAGGTGCTGCAAGCTTTGCCCTGGGACTGAGAGGACGGGTTCATCTGGGCGTGGAGGAATGAGGTCCCGTTTATGGGGCCAAAATGTTTCAGAGGGGAAGGGTGGGAGTAAGGAGAGCTGGGGCCCTGCCAACTCATCCAGCCGTGTTATCAGGATGCAGTCGGGTGCCTTGGCTGCTCCTTGCCCAGCACAGGACGCTCAGCCAGGCATCAAGTCCTCTTGCTACGGCCTCCTGGCACCAAACAGAGCCATTAAGCACAAGGAAAGGGAACGTTGCCCAGGCTGGGATGTGGTGAGACAGCTGATACATCGTACGCCTTAGTCCCTGGATGGAGCGGGCTGTGCTTTTGCGAGAGAAAAAATGCATTTCCCCGTCGGGTCTGGCAGGACGGCTGGTGCTGCTCGTGGTGAACCAAAGCTTCAGTGCCCACCTCATCTGGGCTTACTGATCTTTGTAAAGCCTCCATGGGTCACTTACCACAACTCCCAAATGCTTGCTGGGGGCTGGAGGGTGGAAAGGAAAACCTTACGCTGATAACCAGAGTGGCTCAGCTCCCTCGCAGGATGTTACAACCCTTGCAAACTGGCAGAGGAGCGTTAGTGCAGGGCATAGATGGGGAGGCTGCTAGCTCAAACTGGGATCCCTCAGCAGAGGGTCTTCTAGTTCCCACAACAGGAGCTGTGTTTCCCAGCAGAGCAGCTGCCTGTCCCTCAAGGGCTTGCCGGGAGGGAGCTAAACCTCGTCAGCAGGCGAGAGCGGGACAGCCTGCCGCTGGGGGCTGGCCTGTCTCACCAACAGGCAACAGCTCCTTGTTTTAAAACTATTTTGGTCTCTGCAATGTTGTTTTGGGACTGCTCAGGCCTCCTGACGTGCTGCCCCCCCTCCAGCCCTTGGGTCTGACAGCAGTTGGGCAGCACCTTTGTTGCGGGGAGTCTCAGCGCCTGGCAGGGCCGAGGAGGCAGGGATGCCTGCGTGCTGCCTGTTTGCCAGGCCCTGATGACTGAGCCTTGGTTTTGCAGGGAGGAGAGGGAGGGCAGGATCTGGCAGGCCGAGGCAGGAGTTGGGCTGAATCATTGGGTCTGCGCCAGAGACCCTGGCTGCCTTCAGCCAGTATCATCCCCCTGTTTGTCTGCTAAATAATTGAGCAGATTTTTCTATTAAGCCTCCTTTGGAGTGAGCTAATGGAGCGGCATTGGCCTGAGCTTGTGTAAGGATCCTGGTGAGAGCAAGCGGCAGGAGAAGTGGCAAGGCCCGACAGTGAGGCTGTTGGTCCCCTGCATGCGAGGGCATATTGTAATTAGGACCGGGCATATAGGTTGGAAAAGGCTTTGTGGAAAGCGAGTGGCCATCCCAGAGTGGAGATGAGCCGTGTTGTGCCGGGGCTTGGCCGCCACTCTGCTCCTCAGGCTTCCCCCATGACCCGTGGACACCATCCACTTGGAGGCAAGGGGAGCAAGGCCGGGCAGTGCGTTCCCCAGCCCTGCCCGCAGCCGATGCTTTCAGTGTGAGTCTGGAGGGTTAGGGCACGTGCACGGAGCCAGCGAACTTGTCTGCAGCACAACTGTACAAGAAAAGACCTAAGCAGCCTTCAGGGTGCATCTCTCACGGACTTCTGCCCAAAAGATGGAGAGGACAGAGGGAAGAGCACCGTGGTCACCAGGAACATGGTGCTACCAGCCAGCAGAGCGCAGGACGGGAATCCTGGGCCAGAAACAACCATGCTGTGCCAGTGGGATGCTGAGCACGAGCCAGTGGGACCTGCCAGGAGGAGCGGCACTGGGCTGACGTGATGTTCGGGTAATTCTGGCTGGACCTCCGCACTCTTCTCCTTTGCGCAGTACAGATGGGTGCAGAGGGATGGACTGGGAGGAGATGGAGGGGTTCCCTGGGCAGAAGTAACACGTTGGTGAGCAGGAAGGTGAGGAGGCACGAGGCCAGGTGGGGGAGGCAGGCTAAGTAGACTCTGTTCAATTTCTGGATGGTTTTGGGGTCACCTCCACTGGAAAAGTCACAGAAGATTCCAGTCTGCAGGTTGCTAAACTCAGCCTGGCCACCCGCCTGCGTGCTCAAGCCCTGCTGGGACCCTGGGGATTTGGCTGGTCCCCGCTGGACATGGTAGTTCTCTGCAGTCCCGTAGGACACTGTGATTACTGATCACTTAAACACTAATGCTCCTTCAGCACGTACTGATGAGCGAGCTGTGGTGGAAGGAGGTGCAGGAGTAGACATTTCATGGACCACTCAGTCTAAAGGAGTCCTTGCTACCTTGCCCTAAAACCTCAGAAAATGAGCGGTACGCGAGTCTTGCAGTACGTAACGTATCGGGGTGAGTGTGAGCCAGAGCACAGAGGAGTGACTAGCTCAGACCTGGGTTTCATGGTTAAAAAAGGAGTCTGGCCTTACTGATCTTACAGTTTTTACAAGCTGTGAGCTCTAAACGCTGTCCTCTGAGCAGTGGGACTGCCAAGGCCAGGATCTCTGTCCCCTCGGGGCTGTCAAGCACACGCTGGGTGGCAGGAGCAGGCATCATGCTGGCCAGCACCAGCCTTCGCTGCTTTGAGCTCTTGGGAAAACCGTAAGCATCGTAAGGAAAGGATCCAGGTCCAACCGTGTGTCCAGCCCCGGCAGCAGGATTGGCTTTCAGCATGCCTGCGTTGCCCTGGCTGAGATGTGGAGTGCCAGGGGAGACAGGAGTCAGCATTGGAGGCTGGTCCCCAAAGCTAGTCCTTCCTCCCCGCGTGTGCAGGTGCAGATCCCGGCGTGCCAGGGGCGCCATGCTTTGTGCTGACCCGTTGCTTTACCCTGCGGAGTCAAGGAGTAGGAGGCCAGTTTGGCAGCGAGCCGGGGCTGTAATGGTGCAGATGGCTGCCGAGAGAGGACGGTGTATTCCTCAGGGACCATCCATTACATTTCCCAACTCCTGCCTGACAGGGAGGCTGTGCTCATGGCTATGTTTTTCCTTGCTGAGATGATTTGCCTTTCAGGCTGCTTAATGAACTGCTTTGACAGTTCAAACTGCCTTGCCTTGCTCGTTGGAGCACCAATGTGGTGCGGGGTCTTTTCCAAGCATCAGAAAGGTGTCAAATGCAGCAGCAGGATTTTCCTGGGTAAAGGCAGTGGCGAGCCCTTGGGAGCAACACTGATAGGAACCTCAGATGTGCTGACCCCGGCACAGTGGGGCTCGGCCTTCCAGCAGGGATAGGAGAGTAGCATCCAGGCTAGAAGAGCTCTCCTTGGCTTCTCGAGGCTGGAGTGTCCCCAGAGAGGCCCCCAGGAGCTTTTCTTGCACTCCAGTTGGCCTGAGCGTTCCCCGAGCTTCAGTCATTAGCCTCAGCTGAGGATGCAGGTTTGCAGGAGCACTAATGCCCGGGAAGCTGATGTTGGCACCGGGGAGGGGGAAGGTTTGCGAGGAGACCTACAAGGGTGGCGACAGAAGAGCAGTGGGTGGGTGACACCCACTTCAGGTGCTGGAGCCCGGAGCAGCACTTCACCTTTCCTTTTGGAGGAAGACACGGTGCTTGGATGCGGCATGTGCTCCGGCATGGGCTCACCACTGTCTCGGCAGGCGCAGGTCACGCTCAGGGCAGTGCCCTTGTTGGGTTTGGACCTGGGCCCTCTCGGCAGTGTCTCCTCTCTTTCCCAGATGTTCCCAGGGCAAATTCAAACCATCCTTCCCATGGGATCCCTGCCCGGGTGCAAAGCCAGGGGCTGGCATTGCCTCAGCTCCGTCCTTGAGGGGCAGGGTGCCACTTACCTATCCATCCGACACCGAAGCACCTTGCCACCCCCCGGCAGCACCCTGGTGCGGCCAGCTCAGCGTCCCAGGCTGACGTCAGGAGTGCTGCGCTAACACAAGGTGACAGGGCCAGCAGCAGCAGGCACGCGGGGAGCAATGGCACAGGCCAGCGGGGCCTGTCGCTCCGCATCCCATCGCCTTTGCCAGCTGCCAAGCAGCGGCCACAGGGCGCACAGCAGTGGGGCATGTATCGCATGAAGCTGCATGCAAGGTCAGTGTCAGGAGGGGCGCTGGGTGGCTGCGGTTGTCTCCGGATAGCTGCTGTCCCAAATGCTCTCCCCTCCTTGGATGGATGGCGGGGTTCTGACAAGCACTTTGGGCACAGTTGACTTTTTGCTGGGAAAAAAGCTGCTTGTTTCCTGGCTAGCAAAGTTGAAGGACAGGCGCTAGAGGTGTCCTGATGCCCCACGGACCTTCCTCTCCCACCGGTCACAGGGCTGCCAGCAGCTCTTGGGGCAGGGACGCACGGCTGTGAGGGGCTGTGGGTTGGAGGGAAGGTTTGCAAAGGATCCTGGTCCCCATTTTTGGGTTGTGTCTCAGCTGCGTTCCTGCCTGTGGGGTGGCCCCAGCATCCCCCATGCTGCAGGTGACAGCCACATGCTCCTGCTCCGGCTGTGGAGGGGGCAGTGGTGGCCGGCAGATGAGGGGACACCCTTATCCCTCTGCGGAATCACACAGGCATTACTGGGGGGGCAGGGCCGCTCCCTGGGCTGGGGGCAATGCAAGGCTGGGCCCTGGGGAAAGCAGTGCAGGCACCCGGTGAGGTGAAGGCTTCATCCGCAGAGAGTGCTGGGACCCAGCCAAAGACAGGGCCAGTCCAACCCCGAGCCGGTCTCCCCAAGGTGCCTCTCCCCCGCATCTAAATCCTGCTCGTCCCTATTGAGATCTGAATGTGCCCTTGTGTCAGTTGGCGCCGCTCCCTCCCCAGCTCCCAGTCGTCACTGGAGACCTGCCCTCCTGGGGACAAGCCACTGGACACTCCTGTCGCACCATTCCCAGGCCACCAGCTCCATCTCGGCACATTTAACCCCCTTTCCGAGGCCAACCTAATGCCGTTTGATGGGAACAGAGGCTGTGAGCCCGGTGTGAATCGCCTGGCTCTGTGTGCCGGGCCAGTGGGAATTCAGGGCTCCCTCAGACCCCCAGACTTCTGCCTCTGTGCCCGTGGGATGTGGGTCAGCTCCGTGCCACTGCCCTGCGAGGGCAAGGAGACACTCAGCCCAGCGTGAGCTTAAAAAAATAGGCATTTTTATTCCAATGTAACTAGAGAATTACGACCCAAGAGAGGAGAGGATTACTCACATTTATCGATAGGCTTATTAGATTACTGCCTAAATAGCTGTGCTTTAGCAGCGCGTTTGTCCGCCTCAAGGAGAAGCAGTGAAGGAGGGTGGTGCATCTGAGACCTCATCGTCCTTGGTGGCACGGGGAGCTCTGAGCAATGCGGGTCGGGGCGCTGTATTGCATCACCTGATCCTGCCTTGACTATTTACAGCTTGTCGGGAGGCAAAAGCTTGTAACATTTGCTTGGCTGCATGGCTGGTCAGGCACCGAGCTCCATCCCTCCTGCATGGCCATGTTCAGGGAGGGGGCGTGTACCCCCCCTTGCGACGGGGTCACACTCCCCCCCGCTCCTGGCCACAGCATGCTGATGGGGACTGGCACAGGCTGGGAGAGGACGGTGGCACCGCCATCCCTGGCAGCTCTGGCATGAACGAGGACAGTGCCCCACTCGTCACGGCTATTCCTTGGCCTAGGGGTCGGTGGCGGTGGCACTGGGTTGGCTCTCATGTGCCCAGGGATGTGGCAGACTGCCAGCCCCCAGGGTCACCATTAGGGAATTTGGCTGCCCGAATGAAGTGGGGGTTTCTCAGGCATGCTGGGTTTGTCAGCATTACCCTTGTGCTAATGAGGCTGTTGCCAGTGGCTTGCACGAAGAGCTCTTGCTGGGCACCAACGTGCCCCCAGCCCAAAACCCACAGGGACTTGCAGTTGAAGCAGTTGCGGGTGATGCCAATCACACTCGCAGGTCGCAGTCAAGCCGGGAATTCAGGGTGCCCGATAATCCTGCTTCTAGCAGCGATGGAGGAGAACAGCTCTTGGGAGGCCCCGGCTCTCCTCCCAGCTCCCTCCTTCCTTCCCTGCTATGACACGATGGGGGTGTCCGAAAAGGCGGAGCTGATGGACTCTGAGTCTGACTTGAGCTGCAGGACCTTGGGGTGCTTGGCATCGGGGAAGTCCTCGCCAAGGGCCAGGCGGATCTTGCCGTTCTGCGTCTCCCTGATGGGCTCGAGGAAGACCACGTGCTTGTTGGTGCTGACTTTGCGGTTTGGCCCGTCGGTGGCGGGGGGAGTGGCGCTGAGGATGGAGGACTGGGCGCTGCACTCCTGCGGAGGGCTGAGAGGAACCGGCTTCTTGCAGCAGCTCAGGCAGCGGCAGGGCGTGAGGTACAAGTAAATAAGCACGAGCAGCAGGCTCACGATGCACCCCAGCAGGGTCGTGAGGCCGGTGCTGAAGGTCTCCCCGTCCGGCTTGGGGTAGTGGACCGTCACGTTGACTTCGCACAGCCTGCTGAAATTGCGGGGGCTGTTGATGGCCAAGCCTATGTAGACCCCCGAGTGCCAAGGCTTGGCTACCGCAATCTTCAGGCTGCCATTGTGGTAGACCTCCAAAGAGCGGTTGCTGTTCCCTGGGTGTTTGATGGGCTCGTGGTGAGGGGAGATCCACATGTAGGTGGTGGCCGCAGCTGGCAGGCTGGTGTTGCAAGCGAGCAGGAGAGTCTGGCCCACCATCACGGGGAAGGGCACGGGGTGCACGTCTTCGGGGCCCGCCGAGCAGTTCTCGAACATGTGGCTGTATTTGAGGAACTTGATCAGGGACCGGGGCATGTTGTCGGACACCTTGCAGGTGTGTTCCTCGAAGAAATCCTTCACGGAGCTGAAACCTCGCTGTTTCCAGCGCTGGAGCATCAGGTAGAGCGGGCAGCTGCACCTGACGGGGTTGTTGTGCAGGTACAAGCCATTCCTGATGTTTTCAGGCAGGGCCGCCAGCTCCTCCACGGGGATGCTGCTCAGGCTGTTGGAGGAGAGGTCCAGTGTGCGGAGGCTGTAGTTGCCCAGCCCTTGCACCGAGCGGAAGGGGAAGGTGGTCAGGTTGTTCCAGCTCAGGTAGACTTTCCGCAGGCTGCTTAGCTTGGTGAAGGCGTTTTCATCCACCCGTGTAATGCGGTTGTTGTAGAGCAGAAGCTCCTCCAAGCTGACCAGCGCGTCGAAGTAGTGCATCTCAACGGCATGCAGGTGGTTGGAGGACATGTCGAGGTGCCGCAGGTAGGAGGCATTGTGGAAAGCCTGCGGAGAAAGGTCCTTAATCTGGTTGTGGCTGATGTGGAGGGCCTCGAGATGCGGGAGGGCAGCCAGCCAGCGGTCGTGGAGCTGGGTGAGGGCATTGTGGCTGAGGTCCAGCGTGGTGGCGGTGGGTGGCAGCGCCCGGGGCACGCGCTGCAGCGTCTGCCGGCTGCAGCTTAGCAGGTCAGAGGTGCAGATGCAGGCGGTGGGGCAACTGCGGGGCAGCAGGGAGGCACGGGGAGCACGGCCATGGGTGCACAGCTGGAGCAGCAGCAGCAGCTTCGCCACCCACGGCCAGAGTGGGTCTGTGGGCACCCGCGGGGACATTGTGCCAGGCAAGAGCCTCTGTGCAGCCTGGCAGCACAGACAGGCTCGACGAGATGCAAGCGAAAACGTGCCGTGGCACTCCCCCGCCTCCCCCTG
>NW_008794166.1:786979-787996 GCF_000699145.1 Aptenodytes forsteri | reverse complement strand
CCAGCGTCCAGCGTGGTGGCGGTGGGTCCCGGGGCACGCGCTGCAGCGTCTGCCGGCTGCAGCTTAGCAGGTCAGAGGTGCAGATGCAGGCGGTGGGGCAACTGCGGGGCAGCAGGGAGGCACGGGGAGCACGGCCATGGGTGCACAGCTGGAGCAGCAGCAGCAGCTTCGCCACCCACGGCCAGAGTGGGTCTGTGGGCACCCGCGGGGACATTGTGCCAGGCAAGAGCCTCTGTGCAGCCTGGCAGCACAGCCAGGCTCGACGAGATGCAAGAGAAAACGTGCCGTGGTCCTCCCCGGTCTCCCCCTGTGCTGTCTTGGTGGGGGGCTCTACCAAGCATCCACAGATGCCCCTTTGCACCTTGCAAAGGAGGATCCCGATTCCAGCCGTGAGGCTTGAAAAGAGTTAAAGGGCAGCATCGCCCTGCCCAGCTCTGCCGCGTCTCACTTGAGGCTGCCGCGTACCTGTGCTCCGGCTGGCCGGGCTGCCTGGCACCCGGGTGCAGGGGGGTGGGTGGGGGCTGGTGTCCGGCATCAGGGGGCTGAGACGCTCCAGCGTTTCAGGGCTGTGTTTCAGGCTTGGCAAATGCCTCGCTGCCTCCTGGAGCCGCGCGTCCCTGGGGTGCGAAGTTTCTCAGGACTCAGCGCTGCCGTGACACATCCCCAGTGCTCTGGCCCCGGTGACCCCCATTGGGCTCCCTCCCGGCCAGCATCTCCCGGGGAGCCGGGCTCGCTGCGGGAACACGGTCCCGCTCCTGCCCCTATTTACGCGCTGGCTGTGCGCGACGTGTGGGCCGGGCAGGATCCCATTGGTCCCGGCGCGGGGAGTGGTGGCCGCGGTGGTGGCCGGGGCCGGGGCCCCCCCTTGGTGTCCCGCAAGTGGGCGGGGCGATGCGCAGCCGGCACCAGCCCTGCGTGGTCGCTTGTCCCCAGGGGTGCTCAGAGCCACTTAGCCAACCCTCCGGCCTTACCGGTGTGCAGCCGCCGTCCCTCCCGCTGGAGAATGGCAACCTCAAC
>NW_008794166.1:782485-786697 GCF_000699145.1 Aptenodytes forsteri | reverse complement strand
ACACACACACCCCGCCTCCCCCAGCACCCCTGGCCATGGGGTGAGCAGGGCCGGCTGAGCCCGGTGGGGTCCCCACGGCAGAGGGGGTGCTGCGGGCTGCCAGCGGGGAGGGGGAGGCCACAGGGTGAAGGACGCGCAGGAATGTCATTACCCAGAGCCCAGGCGCGTTAGTGGGAAGCAGAAAGCCAAGCTGGGGAATTGGTTTCCATTAGGGCAGCAAAAAGCTAATTTGGCGGCTGCAGTTGCCGCGTGTCAAGGGGCTGTTAACCCCCTGCGCCCTGGCCCAGGCTCAGCGTGCACCGCCGGGCTTCTCCCTCGCCCCCGCTCGCCTCCTGCCGCCGGGGCGGCTGTGCTTGCCTGAGAGCCAGCCACGGAGTCAGCTCTGCTCCTTGCCAAAGGCTGTGAACAGGCCACAGCACTGGTGCCTGATGGAGACGCTCGTTAAGGTGCCCTTCATCTGTCCTGCCCATCCCTGCTGATGCTTGAAGCCAGGGAGAGCCACAACTGCTCCCTCCTGCCTTGTGGGGGCACCCGCTTGCCCTGGGGGCACCTTGAGCTGTCCCCTTGATGCAGGGGGGCCACAACCCCCGACATGAGGCTGCTGAGTGGCATATCTCCTTTTACCCTTGCAGTGCTGTGAAGCAAGGATAGTGCTGGCTGCTTCAGCTGCCCTGCAGCTCCCCAGGCTCAGACGGGCACTGGTGTACAAGGGCTGCAGCCTCAGCAAGTGCTAATGCACTGTATCGATCCCCAGAGCCTCTGAGCCGGGAGGGGGGGGTGGAGGAGGAAGGAGGGCTGCTGCCCTTCGGCTGCATTTGAGCATGTTTCCCCAGCTTGATGCTGCCAGGAGTGGGGGGGCCACTGGCTGGGGACGCAGCCGGGTGGCCTTGTGACTGCAGGGTGGGTTGTACCTAAGGCAGAGGCCTGACTGTGTCCCTTTGCAGGGCTGAGCGCGCAACGGCAGTGCTGCTGGCGGACCCCTGTTTCCAGCTGCGCTCCATCCAGTACCTGCTGGGCCACGCCGAGCCCTCGGCCCTGGCGGCTGCTGCCCCAGCCACAGACAAGCGCCATTTCTCCCTGCACACCTGTAAGTGTCTGCACTGCGCTGGGAGCTGGGCTGCACTCGCCACCCGGCCATGGCTGGGATGGAGAGACAGGGCTGCTGGTGTCTGTGTCCCCTGCGACATGTCCCAGCCCCCTTAGCCCTGGGTCCATGGCTCCCCCGCTGTCCCCCAGCAGTGGCACTTGGGATGGGGCTGTGTCCGGTGCCCACTTTTGGCAGCAGTTTTGTCCCCTTGCAGCACCCAATGTCCAGCTTGCTGTGGGGATCCCTGTCCCCAGCACCAGGTTCCCTGTCCTGGCTGGTCCCTGACGGCAGCTGCAGCCCCTTGTGCATCGCCCAGCAGCCTCAGGGCAGCCCAAGGGTCACATTCACCCCATGCATGCCCCATTTGTCCCCACAGACACAGAGTACATCAGTGCCGAGGAGCTGGCGAAGGTGGACAAGATGCTGAGCCACCTGAGCGAGGAGTCCAAGCAGGCAGCTGCCACCACACTGGTGAGTCCCCCCAGCCTGGTCTTGATGCTCAGTAGCAGCCCTGGCTCCCGGCACAGCTGCCCTGGGACACAGGGGTTTTGCTGCCACCGCTAACCACCTGGTGCCCCCCCCCAGCCCACCAGCGAGGAAGACCTGTGCCCCATCTGCTACGCACACCCCATCTCAGCCATCTTCAGACCCTGCTCCCATAAGTCATGCAAGTGAGTAGCTCGCATGCACAATCCCCACCAGGGCGACTGCCAGCCCCTGGCCGCCCCATGCCATGCAGGGGGGGAGCTCACACTCTTTCCTCCTCTGTCCCAGAGCCTGCATCAACCAGCACCTGATGAACAACAAGGACTGCTTCTTCTGCAAGGCCACCATCACGGGGGTGGACGACTTCACCAAGCCAGCCAGCTCGTAGCACCCAGCCCCGCACCACAGGCTCCCCCAGCTGAGCAGGGCGGCCCCCCGCCACACGCTGGCTTCTCCCCAAATGCTTGCCCTGCCCAGGGCTGCCAGGCCCTCACCCGCAGGGCCAGGACCCAGCACGGGGCCGCACCATGGGGCATGGGGCTGCAGGGAGGGAGAGGCCGGTGGGGGAGAGGCCCGATGCCAGGTTCTGGGGTCAGCATCCCTCTCACCCAGCGCCTGGGCCATGGCAGTCCCTCTGCCCCGTGGGTCATTCTCAGGGAGGGGTGCCCAAGGCCTCAGCTCTGCGGCAGCCCTGGGGACACGCGGCAGCCCCAACACAGGGGCAAGGGGGCCGGGCTGGGTGTTCGGGCTGTTAACTTGCCCCTGGCTGGGGGCTGACTTCATGAAATGCAGCATTAAATTATTCTTCCTTACGTGGTGCCCTGAGACACGGGGAGGGGAAGCCAGGCCAGCCCTGGCAAGTGACCCAGCTCTCGGGCCATGCTCAGATGACACTCAGCGGTAGATGGAAATATAAATATTTAATCCAAGCAGAGCCGGGAGTGCAGGGCCCACCAGGGGCTGCTACATGATGATGCGCGGCTCTGGCACGGACTCGGCGATGGACTTGTGTGGCAGCACGTTGGCCCCATTGAGGTAGAGCTCGTCGTTGACAATGACATCCTCGCCCAGCACTGTCACATTCTCCATGCGCACCTGCCCCAGAGAGGCCCCGTCATGCCTGCCCCGGCTCAGGGCTCAGTGCCACGCTCCTGCCCGCAGGCGCTAGTGCACCCCTCCATCCCTTCGGCCGCAGCCCGAGGAGTCAGGAGGGCAAGAGCTGAGCCTCGATCCCCCACAGGGGCACCCACATCCTCACCCACTGTCCCACGGAGCAGCTCCAGCCCACAATGCAGGACTCCAGCCAGGAGTGCGAACGGATGCGGGCCCCCTTCAGCACGGTGCAGCGTTTGATGCGCACCCCGTCCTCCACCACCACGCCGGCCCCGATTGTCACGTTGGGGCCAATGACGCAGTTTGCCCCGATCTTGGCGCTGGGGTCCTGGAAAGAAGAGGGGCTGCACCAGGGCCGGGAGGGCAGCCAGAGCTCTCGGCACGGCCTGCGCCATTTGGCCAGCGTGGGGACAGGAGGGCACAGCTTGAGGACGGCAGCGAGGATGGCGGTGGGAGGACGCGGAGAACCCGTGACACGTGCCTGGGGCCGGCGTGCTGGGGGCTGGCACTTACCACCAGCACGTTCCCTACGACACCGGGCCCCGAGTGCAGCTTCTCGGGGTGCTGAGCCCGCAGCGCCTGCAGGTACATGCACATGCCTGTGAGGAAGTCTTTTGGCTGCCCGATGTCCATCCAGAAGCCTGTGGGGACAGAGCCACAGTGACGGCCCCCAGCGCGGGGGCAGCAGGGGAGGCAGCCCCCCCCCCCATGCTGCCCACACCGTGTGCAGGGCCTTACCCTGCAGCTCCATGGCGTAGAGCTGCCCCTCCTGCGCCATGGCCGGGAAGATCTCCTTCTCGATGGAGGTGGGGCGCAGCTGCGAGGATGGGGCTCAGGGCTGAGCAGGGGACTCGGCCCCCCCAGCCCAGCCCAGCCCGGTGCCCTGGCCCCTACCTGGATGCGTTGCAGGATGCCAGGGCTGAAAATGTAGAGCCCGGCGTTGATCTTGTTGGACACGAAGACACGCGGCTTCTCCACGAAGCGGCAGATGCGGCCGGTGTCGGCCTCGCTCACCACCACGCCGTACTTGGCCGGCTCCTCCACACGGGTCACCACCAGCGAGCCCTCACCGCCGTGCTGCCGGTGGAAATGGGCCAGCGCCGCGAAGGGGAACTCGCAGATCACGTCACTGTTGAGGACAAAGAAGGGCTCCCCGCCCTCGGCCAGCAGGTCCCGTGCCAGCGCCAGTGGACCCGCTGCCCGGCCGTGAGTGACGCCGCAGGGACAGGGTGAGCCCAGTGCCCGGGTCCTCCTGGCCCCACCTGTGCCCGTCCCAGCATCCCTGCTCCCCACTGGCCCTCCCAAGCCCCCAGTCCCTCTGGATCCTCCACCAGTCCTGCTGTCCCTGGTCCTTCCTGTGCCTGTCCTGATGGCCCTGGTCCCTCTCATCCTGCCCACGCCATCCTGGCACAGCCTTCCCGGTGTCCCTGGTCCTCCCAGCCCTGCCCATCCATACCCACCCCGCTGCCCGTGGTGTCCCCCTCCCAGTGCCCCCAGCCCTGCCCATCCATACCCATCTTGCTGCC
>NW_008794166.1:738923-781550 GCF_000699145.1 Aptenodytes forsteri | reverse complement strand
CGGCTGTACCCCGCACGGGATAGTGCAGGAGCTTAAGCCACCTGCACACGGGTCCTGCCCCGCTCTGCCTCCCCACCCAGCCCCGGCCCCGGCCGGCGGGGAAAGGCAGGCACGGCACACCACGGACAAAAACAGATCCTTTAATGGTTTTTGGTGTTCTGTGAAGCACAAACAGGGTGATTATTCATGTAAAAACAGAGGGGGGGTGGGGGGGTGTTGAGGCTATGTACAAGCTGTGGAGTCCCACCGCGGTGATCCAAATGGAAGGGGAGAGGCAGCTCCCACGGGGCACAGGCAGCGCACCCCATCAATCGCACCTCGCCCCTGCCCGTGCCTGGCCTAGCGAGGAAGGGGAACGGCAGGAGTCGGGGCTGGGGGGATGCAGAGGTGCTCCCCCAGGAGGAACGGCCCTGGGGCTGCCCGAGCGCAGCCCACCGGGGACAAGGACATGCACAAAACACGCTGTGAGGGAAACGCGGCCGTTCTCGGTACCCAGACCGCCCGCTACGCCAGCTGCTCTAACAAGCCTCCCTCCCTCCTGCAAACCTGTTCCCTGAAAATCCCGTGAGCCCTGCCTGGCGGGGCAGCGAGTCGCAGAAGCGATGAAGTAGTAACCCAGGGCAGGGGAGAGCAGCGTGAATGAAGGTCCTCGTCCAGAGAGCTGGAGGGGAGCAGTGGCTTGGGCAAGCTTTTGAGTAGCTGGGAGACAGGCAGAGAGAGAGAGAGGTGCGATTTGGGACAGAAGCCAGCACTTCCCCTGCCCCCTTCCACACTCAGTGCCGCAGACCTGCACCCGTGGCGGCAGCTACGGCCGGCCGCCAGCCGAGCACCAACACTTTCCAAGCAGACCGTGCACACACAGAGTCGGCACACATGCTACATGCGAGTATTCCCCAAACAAGCTTTCCTGAAGTAAAAAAAAAAAAAAAAAAAAAAAAAAAATGAAAAACCCCAACCCTGGCCTTGCAGGTATCCAGGCAGTTTCTCAGCCAGTCAGGGTAATGGTAACGCCATGGAACAAGTCAGTGACACCGGGGAAGGAGCAACTGGGGGTCCCAGCACAGAAACACAGAGGGGGTGATGCTGAGCAGGGTATGGTTCGGTACCACCAGGCCACAGTATCAAACATTAATGCCCTCATCCAGGGAAGCCACGGGTAAAGCACCAGCTCTGGGAGGGAGCCCAGGCAGCAGAGCACATCCCAGCTGGCTGTTTCATCCACAAACAGATCATTTTTCTTTCACTCTGTGAAGCAAAGCTAAACAGTCAGGCGACGGCACTCACCGCTCAGCCAGGCCCCCCCACACCTGCTCCCCTGGAGACCCCCAGGGAGAACAGGAGTTAGCCCTAACCCTTGGCCTCCCCTTCCACCATCCCCATGTACGGACCTGCCGGAAGAGCAGGGGCTGCAGGGCAGAGGGCCCCGCCGGAGGAAGAGGGCGGCCTCGTGCTGCAGCCCCCAGGGCCCGACGGCAGGAGGGAGATACTCGCGGTACAACCTGTGGGACCAACATTACACAACAGGAAGGGTTGAAATGGTCCAAAACGCCCCGCTGGGGTTGCGTTAACTGCTACAGATACTATTGCTAGCCCACGAGCCGAGTTCTTGCTTGGTCAGTGGTCCAAGGCAGAGTTACTCTCACAGAGCCCCGTGCCTGCCTGTACATGGGCCTGCCCGTGCCACCCCGTGGGGGAGCGAGCAGGCCCCAGGCTCGAGCACAACTCCAGGTGTGCGACATTCCCTCCTGGCCACAGCTCTGCCAGGGGTTGCATTTGGTCATTTTATTTCTGTGTTTGGGTTGGTTATTCACAGTGCCCAAACAGCAGAAAAAAGGCAGCATCAAAAGCAAAGCCCAATCAGCAAAACCCAGGGCAGAGCTAGTGACACCGAATGCACGGACCAGCACCTGTGCTGCTCACCGTCAGCCCCACAGACGCTGCCAACTGTTAGTCGAGTGCCCTTTCCAAATAACCCAGGAGAATTTCAAAGGAAAGGCTCTCCCGGGGGCTCCTGAGGCAGGAGGCTCCTCACACCACAGCTCCAGCCCCCTAAAGAGCCCTGTGCTCTTCTGCTTTCTCTCCCCTACGTCCAGGTCCTCCCTCCAGCACGCACACGCGACGAGCGAAGAACCGGGACACCCAACACCCAGCAGGCGTCTACGGAGCCTCCTCCAGAAGGCAGAGCTAGCGTGGTCAGAACCATCTGGGCGGCATGAGGAGCTCTTCCATCCTGCCTCCCCTCAGCTCTTCTATCCAAGTACATTTAAAAACAATGGAGCAATACAATTGTTTAAAACCAAAGTTGTCTGCTTTTTCCTGTGGTAGTAGGTGGTCTTGTCTGCTTCTGCCACCAGGACAAAAAGAAGAGGCCGTAGCCCGGGGCTACTGGTTTTCCTCACGCATCTGTTCCATGATGTTGATGAGGCTTTCCAGCCCGAACACATAACCCATGTCGGGTCCGTCATGCACAGTGGGGTCATCGCGAAAGCCTTTGAACGTGCTGTGTGCAAAGTCAATCATACGCACATCCACCTTGGGCTGGGCCGAGGAGCCAGGCTCCGTGCTGCCGCCATCCTGAAGGCTCTCTGGGAGAGAGCTGTCCACCCGCTTCAGGCGCATCTCCGGCCGGCGCTCCACAAACATACCTGCCCTGCTGTCCTTCCCATCGTAAATGATGAGAAGGGAGCTGGAGTAGAAGCGGTAGGAGGCCTGTCTCTCCAAAACTGCCTTCAGGCTTCGCAGTTTGGCGAGGACAGGCTCAAAGAGGTCCTTGCGCAGCTCAATGCCGTTGTGGAGATACTGGTAGAGGGCATTGCGGAAGCCCTCAATGGAAAGACCACGTCCATAGTATTTATTCCTGCATAAGTAATGCCCTGTGTCCAGCTGATAGACCTAGAACGCCAAAGGAAATGCACATCAAGCAGGAGCAACACGTTAACGCCACTCACAGAGAGCGCTGAGCTGTCCTCCACTGAGAGGGCAGAGGGAACTCGTCCTGTCCCCACCACGCCCAAGGGGGAGCAGGAAACAGCTCTGCCTGTTCCCTCAATCCCAAAGCAGCTCATGGGTGCATCCCATGGGCACAGTCAAGGTGCCCAAGCACTGGTTCTCTCCCAGGACACCCAAAGGGTGGCTCTTCAGTCCGGGCGTTCCCAAGAAGCATGACACAACAGACCCCAAGGCTTAAAAAGCCAAGTCTTACAGCAACTCAAGACAATCCTCTGGCAGCGGGAGCTGCCGGCACATATTGCCGTTATTATGTGGCACGTGATTAATGAGAGGCCCTCATTGCTTCAAGAGTCTGTGGGCAGAGATCTGGATTACAAGATCCTTTTGTGGGTGGGGAAAGGAGTGCCTGTTGCACAACAGCACCAGCAGCAAATCCTTGGGCACAGGGCCTAGCCACAAGAGGAGAGCAACTTCTGAACTCCCAGGACAGTACGGAAGCAAATGTCAGCTGATGCTGGGACAGAGGGACACCTCCCTCCCCAGGCACTGTGATTCGAGCTGAACACTAAGCCACAAAAATAATTTTATTAGAAAATCCCCTCACTGTCTGTGAACAAAACCGCTTTGGATAAAGCGGGCTGTTTCGGGAGAAGCAGGTTCCTTTGTTCTAGGCTTAGAAACGAAGACAAAAAGCATGTACCCTGAACACTGGTGTACCTACCTGAAGTGGAAGACCCTGTAACTCAATGCACAGTAGGAAACAGTAACTGGGAGGTCTAATGGGGCTGCGAAAGGGAATGTGCGGCACCTGCAGCCCTTGGGGATCCCTACCTGCATCCCACACACACGCACGCCCAAGGTGGCGGAAGTGCTCTGTTCACACTTCTTCATCTGCCGAGCAGCCTTCTCCTCAGATGCATCGTCTCCGTGCTGTCTGGTCCCCATTTTCAGATCAAGTACGCAGGGAAGTTTGAAGTGATGCACCACGTTCTCCAGCAAAAGGAACTCTGGGAGACATGTCAAGGAGAGCTCACCCGTCAGAGACACTGCTCCCCAGGGCCACCACAGACAGGGATTTGGGCCAGCATGAGATAGGGTCGGGCGACAAACAAATAGGAACCCAAAGAACAGACAGAATGAACTGTTTGGGGAAGTGGAAAAAAAGTACAAAACCTAACGGTGGCACCCAGGCTTTCACACTTGGTAGAAGAAGTCAGCCTGGAAAGTGGAATGGCCAACAGTAAGCAAGGAGATCACATGCAGGTGTACTGGAAACTCAGCAGGGGGAACCGAAGAGCAGAATGCTAGTGTCAGGAAAGACACCATCTGTCAGTAAGAATTGCTGATATATTAAGGGAGAGCTTAAAGTCTAATCAAATTAGCAATTTAACCATATGGATAAACAACACAATCCCCACGGACTGAAGACTCAAGGCTCAAGTAATAGCACAGTACTGTTGCTATTGGCCTGCCCAGAACAGCAACACTGCCCGACACACGGGGGGAAACCCACGGGGGGAAACCCACGGGGGGAAACCCACGGGGGGAAACCCACGGGGGGAAACCCACGGGGGGAAACCCACGGGGGGAAACCCACGGGGGGAAACCCACGGGGGGAAACCCACGGGGGGAAACCCACGGGGGGAAACCCACGGGGGGAAACCCACGGGGGGAAACCCACGGGGGGAAACCCACGGGGGGAAACCCACGGGGGGAAACCCACGGGGGGAAACCCACGGGGGGAAACCCACGGGGGGAAACCCACGGGGGGAAACCCACGGGGGGGAAACCAGAGAGACTACAAAGGCAGGAAGCAGAACAGTAACGGGAGCCTTCAATTACCAGCACACACAATGGGCAAACCCTCCATTAGGGCACAGCGCTGAGAACAAACCCGAGACAATCGGTGCAGCAGCTTGTCCCAAAGGGGAAAAAACAACCCTGAAGTTTGCCCCAAGTAGCCCCCCAGGGCACGGTTCAACATGTTACGCTGAAATGGCAACCAGAGCACAGCTAGATTAAACCTGCAAGGAAGTTTAACATTTAGAAAAATCTATCGTCAACTACGTTTGATTTTGAAAGAGGAACTTCATAAAAATAAGGAAGTGTGATTAAAAAGAATAGGACAGCCAAAAAGAGTTACTTCTCTGCAAGCGATGCAGGTTGTTTAAAAATAAAAGCTGGAGGCTCAAAGCACACGTTTGAGAATAGGAAAGGGAAGCCCACACAGTTAAAATGACGAAGAATACAGCTATTAAAAGTGAGGTGGTTTCTCTGTGAGGAAAACAGAGTCACGCTCCAGCAGGTGAAACAAACAAAACCCACAAGCTGGCAAGTTGAAGACAAAAGCACGAGGAGTCATTTCCGAAGGCACAGAAAATAACAAATCCATCTTCAACCACCTGCAGAAGCCAGTCAGACTGCCTGCAGGGTTTAAAGACAAAGTACAAATGGAGCTACAGGGGAAGGGGGTGGGATGGGGGTGTGTGAAGAGACCCCCTAAAAAGAGAAATAAGATTAATATTTTGCTGCTTCGTTTACTGGGGAAGAGCGTGGGGGATTCCCAAGCCAGAACTCTTTTTCTGAGTTCAGAGAATTCTCAAACTGAAATGCCAAGAGAAGAGATTGCATGTTGAACAGAAAATAAGAGATGGGTAACTTATTTAACACTGCCTTAGCACCAGGAGACTGAAGGGGGGCTACCACAACGCTGATTTGCGGAGATCTGGGGAACTACAAACTAGCCTGACTGGTCTTGCGGCCAAAGTCACCAGCAGGGTCTTTGTGCGGAGATCCATGCCATTCAACAAGTGATCCAGAAAAGTGAGCGAACAGCGAGGTGACAAATTTGCTTGTAGTACTAAGTTACTCAAGGTTGCAAACATGAGGAACAGTTGTGAAAAACTCCGCAAGGGTCTTATGAGACTGACTTGGCCATTAAACGGGCGGGCAAAATTCTCTAGAGTTAACACGCAAGATAAGGAGGAAAAGATTTTTAATGCATAGAGCAGTATGTTTCGAGACAACTATTACCAGTCAGGAGTGGGATCCTGGGGTAATGAGACAGCACTTAGAACAAGAGCATGTTAGGAATTATGAGGGAAAGGAGAGACAACAGCATTAAACACCAGTGGAAATCTCTGGTTCACTTGCATCTTCCGTATTGTGTGCCGTTTGGTCATGGTCTCCAGAAGGATACAGTAGAACTGGAAAAAACTCAAGAAAGGTGACAAGGACAAACACAGCTCCCTCCCAAGGGATTACTGAACAAGGTAGACCTGCATCTGCTGCCGGGCAAAGCCTGACGTGAAAAACTACAGTTCAAAACAAAAGCCAACAAAGAGAAGGACCAGAAAAGAATGAAAACATGAAATCTAGCCAGAAACATGGCTTCTCCGAACACCAGTGTCAGACATTAGTGTCACTGTATGGGAAGCAGGAAGGAATAGTAAAAAGAAACATATAATACAGCTTTGCTTGTGTGAACGATGGGAAAGCCGAAGGAAATAAGCTGCCTCAGGCACAAACGTGTAAGGCCAGAGCAGCAGCAACTGACACACTCAGTTCTGCTTCCCAAAGGATACTGTAGAGTTTTCGGTCCTTGGATTCTGACCGCATGCGGCTCAGCTGCTGCTTATGACAGCGCAGGCTCCAGGGGTTATAGCTGATCTTTTCAGAGCTCAGACCGCTGTTCCCATCCAACATCTGAAATGGAACATCTGAATGGATGTGCAAGTCCACCCTGGGACTCTTCGTTTCCTGGATGCTGCTGGTATAAAGACAGAACAAACTTGTCTGTCAGAATCCATGCATTCTTCAGATACTTACGACTGTCGTACCCTCTCCCTTGCACACAACTATCTCCTGTTCCTTCTCCTGCTGCACACCTCACACCAATACAAACCTTCTTAACAGCAAATCCTCACTAATACCCTGGGCTGTGGACCCACACTCAAGGACCTGGTCTAACATCTCTGCTAGGTTGTACTGTAATTGATAGAGTAAGCAGGAACATTTGTTTCTCAGGGAGCTCCAGCTGGTGTGAGAATACAGAGACCTGTATTCAAAGTACCCTTGGAAGAAACCTCTGAGTTAGTAACCAGGTGGACTGAAGAGTGTTTGAATCTGCTCCACACACTTTGGTTCCACATCCAACAAACTGCCAAGGGTTATCCTGTGTCAGAAGCACTTCACATGGATGAGTTCGTCCTGAATGCAGCAAAGCTCCTGACACAGTTTGCAGTGCCACAGTGTGCTGGGCTAGCAAGTGCAAGACAGCCTGCCGACTGTACGGAAGTGCAAAATGCTCTCAACAAAAGGGGCGCCAGAGCTGAAAGGGGAAAAGAGATTTCCTGCTCATCATGTTGTCACCGGGCCCTCAAAGTTTTTACCTTTCACTGCTGTCACTGGCCAGGCCGGGTTTTTCCTCCTTGTGCTCAGTGCTGCTGCTTGATCTGTGAAGGCTCCGACGCGAGTGCTTGCGTCGTGGCTGGTCCCTCTCTGGCATATCATCCTGCTCCAGAGCCTCGTTCTCCACATAGGGATAGGCCACCAGGTTAATGTAGCCATCACTGTCTCCCTCAAAACAGACAGATACCACACCTGCCAGAGAGAAGTGACATGTCAGTTCTCTTTCCCAGGGGAGGGAATACACAACCACTAGCACCCAAATGTTCAACAGGAAAGAGGAAAATGTAGCTCACAGAGCAACAAAGCAAGTCCAGAGCAATGAAAGGAGGTTTAAGACTACAACAACCCAAATGTTGTTAGCACAGCACAGAGGAGAAATCCCCCAAACCGTGCCCTGTGTCGCTACCTGAGCGAACAGTCAGCAGCAGCAGGGGAAGCTCTGCCACCCACAGGAAATTAAGGACACAAGCACAGCTGGTAGGCTGAGGGGTGTGATTATTTCCTTCCATTCAGTCTTGCAGCAAATGTCGTCGAACTGGAGAAAGCACAGTCTACCAAGATGTTGAAGGGAGCAACGCATACAAAATACATATCTAGTTCATTTGGGTAAGTATCTATGTCCTGCAGAAGTGCTCCTGCTGTTGACAAGGACATTGCTGGCCAAGGAGGAGTGTGCTTTCTCTGCTAAAGGAGCTCTCCAGCATCTGAGCTCTGAAGCTGAGGTGACACCTGCCACTCTTATCACAAGTCAGCCAGTCTCGCAGAAAAGTGATCTGCAAGGTCCCAGGGCTTCCTAGCAATAAAAACAGGAGGCCCTGGAAGTAAAACTACCTCAGCCAGGTGCAGGCAAGCAGAACCATTTGTGTCCTGTCCAGTTTTACCTTCTGAAGGCTCCTGAAAAGCACTATAGTCCAAGGGAAGGTATAGATCTTTCACAGCACAGACTCTGAATATATCTAGCTGGCCAGCCACAGAGCAGGACAGCTGACACTTCTAGTTAGGGCTGACATCTTCATCTTTGGTACTCCCCCAGCCCTGATAATGAGGCTATCAGCCTATCTCCTAACTTGCAAGGACAAAAATCTTTCATTAGCTTGTCACCAGCATTGAATAGCTGCCAGGAGTATCAGATGCCAGATGCACTGAATCAAATGATTCCTCACAAACACGAGGAAACCTCGCACTGCTCAGTTGACGCAGGCCATCATGTAACTGTCCTTCCTTTTTCCTTATCTGCACATGACAATGCTAACAAGGTTCAGGGAGCTCAACACAACTTCAGCGCAGTTCAGGACTCCCAGCATGTCACTACATTAATGCCACTCCAAGTGTTCTGGCTGCCTGGACATGCTCCTCAAGATACCTCTGTGAAAGGGCAATCTTACAGTAACATCCGAATGCTGAGACAGGAAGTATCATCCCCAATATTCCTCTCCCCCAAACCAGTAGGAACAATTTCTGGGACTATCGGGAAACTGCACAGGACTCTTGCCGAAATCCCACACTGGGGTGGAGGTGCATGTCCTATGCCTTTAGGCTTCCAGGAAGTATCTGACTTCAGGAAGACAGGTCTCCATCTGGACTATCAGCTTCATCAGTTTTAAACCCATCTCCCAAGGAAAGCCTGACATCGTATCAATTCTAGTAACTACACGGCTTCAGCTGGGATTTCTGATGGGTCACTAGAGCACCGTATGGCCCCAGAGTGGCTTGAGGGTACGAGAGGACCCGTCTGTTGGAGACTGTATCTTTCACTCATGATCTGCATACAGACACAGGTAGGTAAGCTGACACTGCTTCGAGACCTTCAGGCTGCAGCCAGATCAAATGGCAAGACCCTGAACAGATGGTGGTCCCAGCTGTCTGTGAAGCACCGTCCTCCCTCCCAATGCCACGCGGTGACAAAGAAGCAGAGGCAATGGGAACGCTGAGTCCCCCAAAAGGCTACCTGCCAGTGTCACCACCCTGAATACAGACGCGCAAGGCTGAAAGTGTATTGAGCTTCTGAAAGATACAGATGAGCTGCCAACCTCCTACAATGATAGAGACACTGGAAAATTCCAGTCCTTCAAAGCGGCTGGGGACAAAGCTTCACCTCAGCGCTGGGAAAGCAATGCTTCCTGCTTCAGCAGCTTTCTGATACGGGTCCATAAAAGAAATGGGATGAGGAAGCAATAAATTACAGGACTGGAATGTGCAAATGCTTAGTATATGATCTAACTTCATAAGGCCAAGGCTGTAATTGACAATAACTTGGTAGTAAAATTACTTTAGTTACACATTCATAACCTTAAGCTTCAGACTACAACTGTCACACCGCATATACTCTCTCTAGGAAGAGAAGCACATTAAAGTCTGCATGCCTACAAAAAGAGACTTCCTCCTTTGCAAGTGCTCCTATCAAATTGCTAGTCTGCAGAAGAGAATTAAAAACAACAAATAAAATGATGCCAAAAGACAGCAACACATCAGAAGCTGCAGGAAAAATGAGAGGGCAGGTTCTTGAAGCATGTAATTGCATTCTGGAATGACAACAGGCCTCACCTTTGTATTCAGGTGTGAACTCCTTCATTTCTGGGGGCAGAGATTCATAGAAGCGCTGTTCTCTGGTAATGAGGGGCTTGCAGACAGTATGGTCGTCATAGCGCATCATGCTGCTGTGGCCGCCCACCTGGTGAATGAAAGGCTCCAGCAGGACCCCCCGGTCTCCAGATCGAGTGGCATTCTTGCCATACTTGCCCACTTCCATGGTTTGACAAACACACATTGCGTTGGGCACCAGTTGCACTCTTGGAGCATGGGGAGAGCCACATGGGCTGGGAGGGGTAGCTCAGCAGCAGTCAGGCAGCCACAGGGGGGAAATCCTGGCAATCTGCTTCCTTACAATGATCTGAAAAAGCAAAGGAGATTCCTGTGAATGGAGGAGCACTTGCATTCACTCCCTGTTGGCTCGGAAGAGTTTTGGTATTTATTTATATCCGTAACTGTTCCTCTTCTGTTCTCTGTTTACATCCCACTTGTTCCAGCATGCTCCTCACCACCTCTTTAATCCTACAGGTAAACACACACTAATTCAGAGGCAGTCTCATCTAGAGCTTGTCCAGTAGTGTTGACAGGAGATAGGGAAAGGAGGAGAGAAGAGTATTTTGAGCCTCCCATCTTTAGAAAATACAATTTCCTTCCTTTAGTTCATTTTATCAGTAAGGCAACGAGATAATGGAGCACAAACCATGAGCTACAGCACAATTAAAACCAAGCCCACACCTGCCTATCAATAACAGTGACTGACACAGGCAGAACAAACATTTCAAGAATCTGAATTCCACTCCTTGTGCCCCTGCATTTTTAACATCTAAACAACTAAATGATTCCTGTTCACCTCCTACTCTAACACTGGTTCCTCCTTTACCGACTCGCTTCTCTTCAAGCTATGACATAAAAGACTCTCGGAATAAGACAGTCATTCTGTCGCTGTGCGTATGCTGTAACTGAATGGATTCCACTCAGATTCTCTCCTTTATTACTCTAAGCCCTTCAGGAAAACAACTATTTCCTGATGCTTTCACAGCACCTACGTGCACAACAGGTTCCTGATCTCTACAGATAGGCAAGAGAGATTGCTAAATCCAAATGAGATTAGAAGTGCTTTGGAGAAGACAGATGCTCTTTTAATGTTTGCAGAGTGCCCGGCACAGCCACAGGATGATGGAAAAGTAAAGCCGTCCAAATTCTCTCCAGATGATTTGCCCTTTCCAGCTTAGATGATAGCCGCTCCTGAGGCTGCTGGGGAAAACACCACAGGATTTCCTCACAACAATGAGTTATCCAAAGTACAAGAACCATATGGTGACTTCAGTTTCTGAATTCACCAATTTCCAGTTTCTTAGCACAGCCACAGCCAAGGGCAATAATTTAAGAACTGAGGGATCTTGGAGGCCTGAACAAGGGACACGGTTCAGACTGTTCCTCATCTGGCCACGGGATGTCTCTGGCCAGAACACTGCCAGGCTGGGGGAAGTTCTGGATGAAGATGGGCTCTTCCTCTTCCCCCTCCCCTCCAATTCAATCATGTAAGAGACACAGCTGAAGAGATTCAAAAGAAGGGGCGATACTTCATAACATGTTTAACCCAATCAAACACAAAAGCTCCCTACAACAGGACGCTTCTCTCCCTGTCGGCACGTTCCTGCTCGCTCCCTCGCACTGGATTTTGGGATAGTATGAGTGTACGTACATTTGAGTTGAATCATCTCACTGATCCAATGGAAAACATTTCCTTATGCGGTTACACGACCACACAACTACATTCAGTGTAAGGGGAACAATGTGAATATTTAGCTGGCTTTTAAGGTGGGGGGAAGGGAATTTGGGGGGGGCGGGGGGAACAACAACACAGAAGGTCCCTCTCTGTAGCAACTCATATCAAAGTCTCTTCAAGGTATCCTTCAAAGTTTGTCTCCTGAACTCACTCAGAGCCTAAGTCTTATCACAAAGAAACACATGCTGTGGATTTCTCTCCTCCCCCTTATTTGCTTTATCAAGAAGAAATTCAGCAGCAGAGGCTTGCTTATGTCATATATGTTTTAGTTTGGTTTAATGGTAGTTAACATCCAAGAACAAGCAAGGTGCCAGCAGCTGCAACAGATCAGCACTTCACAGATTTCAGACAAATGCTTTACAGACTTAAATCTCCCCTTGCTGACACAGCTTTGTCTTGGATTCGGTTTCTTTTATTTTGCCAATGACTAAAGCAGAGTTTTCAGTTATTCCAAACAATATAGGGGACAAGTTTAACTTCACACCTTCTGTAGTTTAAACTTCACAGGACAAGAGAACTAAGAGATTCATCTGTGTGATAACAGTAGTTGCCATACTCAGGAGACATGCATATGATGCTCAGGTCTGGTACTAGTCCCAGTTTTCACTGAAAGCCAATCACAAAGCGTCTCAGGGTTTCGGTTTTGCCAGTGACGGAATATAGGGGACAAGTTTAACTTCACACCTTCTGTAGTTTAAACTTCACAGGACAAGAGAACTAAGAGATTCATCTGTGTGATAACAGTAGTTGCCATACTCAGGAGACATGCATATGATGCTCAGGTCTGGTACTAGTCCCAGTTTTCACTGAAAGCCAATCACAAAGCGTCTCAGGGTTTCGGTTTTGCCAGTGACAGAAGTAAGTATTATTATCCATAATTTAGAGAAGGGGGATTATCTAAGCAGACTCATTAGCTTCAGACACCTTCACTAGCTTCCGATGGAGATCACAAACACCCAGGCAGACACACACCCCCCAAGGCCCACACAGACTGTTCTCACAGTTAGAAGTGCCTCACCTATGGGCTACAGGCAGATTTTGGCCATCAGAGCAAGAGATTTGAACCCTTTGCCTACTTTCAGCACCTTCTTTCCTAAAGGTGAGCAACAACGAAGCATCTGCCACCTGAATTACTCAGGACAGCAGTCAACCACTCTGCAGAGTCCGTCAAGCCTTCTCCACTGCATGGCCTAGAGATATCTGTGAGATGACTGCAGTTGTCCAAGGGCTCCTGGGAAAGTGGCAATGAAAACAGGTTGCAGCCACCAAGAAGTGCCACAGGCTCACTGCCAAGTACCTCACCGCCCCCAAGAAAACCCAACATGACAAGTTTCAGATGTGCAGGCACACCTGGGAGGGAGTGACAGCCACAAAGAAAAACATTCTGTGGCTGTGATGCAATAGAAGGAGCCAGGCACCAGGTGGGGAGAGAGTCCAAACCTGGTTACAACTGCTCCACGTATTCATCCACGGGCTCTAAAGAAAACAGCAATGTAGCCAATGTTTTCCCACGTACAAGTGAATGTGAGAAAAAATACTTTGTGGCAAGTAGCATTTCAGAGACATTTTTAAAGAAGCAGCTATCTACAGGGCTTGAAAAACAGACACTTTATAGCTCAGATACAGCTTAGTGTTTTTCATCAGACTAACTCAAAGTAAAGAGTTATTACTAAACATGGACACTATCCACAAATAAAGACAGAAGAATCCCAGCAGTTTCAAACAAATATAAAGCAGAAAACTATTTGAAGGCCTAAATATTACTCATCCTTCCTCTGGTAAACAAAGGCATGGGTTCAACTATTTTAGCTGGCTTATAAAATTCAGAGTCCTTCCAATTATACTGTAAAATGCAGCACACGATCCACACAACAGCTTGAGGGAGACCAGTTCATCCAAGCAGATCCTTTGGTATCCTCCAACACCACCACTACAGCTCAAACAGCAGTAAAACATTCAGGCCAGTTTAGCATCCCCCCTTCCAACAGACTGATCTATAGTTACCAAGACAGATCGCCCATCAAGCCAGACTTGCGAGAGGTGGGGGGTGAGGTTCAAGAGCAGAGTTATCGGTGACTACAGAAGGACATACCACATCCCATATTCCATTATGCTCCCCAGTAAAAAACTCTTGTACTGGACGAGAATTTGCTCTACAATGTTTAAGTCTAGATGCCAGTCTGTCAGTGTATCTGCTCCAAATTTGAACTGCATACCTCACTATTCAAACACTTACTTTTTAGCAGGATGGGCATAAAGAAGAGCAATAAGCTGCATTTTCTTGTAGTAAGGCACAAAATATTTCCAAACAAAAGTCGGGAAGATACACAAGGCAACTCTGCTCTTCCTAACCACTAAGTGGGGTAAACCCTGCCCCCAATACCAACACTACCCTCCAGGAGGGAACATGTTCCTCCACAGAAACAAACAGTGCTGTACTCTTGAAGACCCAGCCAGAATACATTACTGAACGCTGGCTGAAGACTACCGATGTCTTACCAGACCACCACCAGCATCAAAGAGATGCCTGCTCCTGCCAGTTAACAGTGCCAGAGCACTGCCACCTGAGGATGCCAGCACAGGAACAAGGGAGTGGGAAGAGCAGGGATGTCCTCTTTGATGGTGTAACTTAAGGTGACAGGGAAACTAGCCTCAGAGGTCACCACACACTTGAGAAGTAGGGGCAGAGAGTTGCACTGCAGTGGGTGTGTGAATTACTGCAGACCGCACCACGATGCTGATGTTCCCACTCTTTATAAGCCATCTTGTACAGGAACACTGGCAATGCTTCATGACTCACTAGTAAAGCTATTTTCCAAAATAAAAAGGAAAACAAACATTTAAAATTGTGATGTATTACACAGCGAGAAAGCTGACTGCATTAAGCACTGTTGACTCATACCTTCATTGTAAGCAGCTTGCATGTCCATCTTTCCAGCATCGCCTTGCTGCGGCTCCTAGGACTGTGGCCAGCCCTCAGGACCTGCGGTGCTGAAGACTAAGGCAGATGGCCACTAACGATTCTGGAGCCAGGCCACAGGTGAGGGATAAATACTGACCTCTGTCACACTGACAAAAGTTGGACTTTCCCTCAACAACCCCAAAGCAGTCAGGAGCAAAGCACAAGAATACAAAATACCAGTATACCAGGCAAGAGGACTACAGCATTTGGCCAATGGGTACCTGGTGACTGCTTCTTGTGAGCTAGACTTGTTAGCAAAGAGAAGCAGCAGCTAGCACACATGCTGAAAAGCATGGTGTTTTCTAGTCATGCTGGACTGGATGACCCAACTTCTACAGAAGAAAACCCAGTCTAAGAAAAAAAAAAAAAGCATCTCCCACTGTGCTATGAGATCAGCTTCCCAGCACAAAAGCTGACCCACAGACCTGAGGCATGTCTGTCTAGTCAGCAGAAATGGAGATGACCCCTGGGACCTGGGCAGAGACCACAACTCTCCAAGAACCTGTGGCAACATTTAGGATGTAACCAGAAACATTTGGCCAGCGTGGTATCCAGGAAGCTACAAGCCTTCCTAGCCTGCTTGAGCATACAGCTTTGAATCCTGAGCCTTCCCCTGCATCTTGTCCAATGCTTGAACTATTACCAAATACAGCCCTTTTTGGACATGCTGCCCTCACCACAGCAAGTGTGGCTCTTCAGATCGAGGCCAGAGAGTAGAATATGATCCATATGCACACATCAAAAGTGAAACAGAAGAATGCCAGCTGAGGAAGAGAATGCCAACTGCGAGGCTGGTGGAGGAACTGCAATAAACAAGGCCACAGAGAGGACAATAGCCACTAATAGGTGTGCTCCACCCCACGCCATGAGCTGAACAAAAGCACGCTTCCTTCACCAATACTTTTCCTGCCTCAACAACAGGGCACAAATGCACCAACTGCTGAAGTGTGCACAAGGAAAGAGCCTAATCTACATTAAGATAGAGCCTGATTGAACTTACAGAAAGGACCACATGGAAAATAAAATTAAGCTTGTAATATGAGTCCTTAGGCATACCCTATGTTTCTGTCTCCCAGAGATCTGAAGGAAGACTATTTGTGCCATAATTCTATCACACTAATCACAAAGCTTCGGCACTTCTGCCAGTAGCCTGTGAGACCAAGAATTTTCTCCTCTTCCTAAGAAAGGAGCGGAAGCCAAGCCTTTTCAGCTCTTTCTGAAGAAAGAGAGGCTGAGCTATGTACTTTTAACTATGGCTGGAATGCCTAAACCACTTGTTAAAACCAGTGCCTAGATCTGGGGTTAAAGGCGGCTTTTTTCTTAGAGGCCAGATTAGCAGGAATTGCAAAGGCCCTTCTGCTGTCACCTATGCATAAAGCATGGCATGCTTTCAAGGAAGGATGAGGTACTTGAAATCCTTGCTAGGGATCTAGACCCCAGGGCACAGACAATACCTGTTTTCTCACACAGGCAGGCTACAGTGGTAGCTTCTCTTTTTTTTTTTTTAAGCCAAGCCTTAGCACACAACAGTGCATAGGGAACGTCTGTCACGTTTAGCAACATATGGAGCAGGTGCTCTGCAATGTTTCGTAAACATCTGTCATGCAGTTGTCTGCAAATGAGGGTAACCAAAGCCGGGGCTCAGGTGGCCTCTTCCAGCTTGTATTCCTGTTCAGCCTGATGCTGGAAAAGCTTGCACTACTGTGATAACATCAGGCTGGGGAGCGGGAGAGGACTGCACATAACAGGGATGATATAAGCTGATTTAATTCTCTTGCTGCTCTTTTCTCCAGTGAAGAAGGGGAAGCCCGGAGAAATGCAGCGCATTGGCAGGAGGGCACAGGCTGCCTGGGGACCTGCCAGTCCTTGTCACCACTATCAGTGTCACTGCAAAGGGGAGGCTGGAGGAAGGTCCAGCCCTGGTCTGGTCATCACCACTTTTTCCTCTCCAGTGGGCAAGGAGGATGAGTGAGAGGGAGCTGAGCTGCTAAATCCTGCTGCACCTTGCCACAAATATACCCTGCCCCAGTAGTAAAAGGCACCTTCCTTCTCTGTTCAGAAGCACTGGCTTAAGTCCAAGCCTGAGAGTTTCCATAGCAGCAAGACCTGATCGAATACGTACATTAACAAAAGGTTGCCTTATCAGTACCAGCCCAGAAGATTTTCTTCCAAGCTTGTGCCTAAGAGAGCAGGGTCATCCAATATCAGCTTTGCATTTTATAGGAGAGATGAGAATATGACACATGCTTTCTAGAGAAGAGCTTGGGGAAGATCAATGCTTGTGAGGCCTCATCGCTCAGCGTGAGCTAATTTCTGGCTTCTCTTCATCTCATTTACAAAGAGGAAAAAAGTCTCCGCTGGATACAGCTTAATTTTAAACTATTCCAACACAAATGCTTGCTGTTCAGCACAGCTCTCAGATCCAACAGTCAGAGACAGTTAGAAAGGAACTTACTTTCAACAGTCACAAACCATAAGGAATCAACCTAACCCACCAAGAAAAGACATTTCTTGAATTCACACTAGTGAAGGGGCTCAGAAAACTCATCAACAGGCTCATCAGCAGAAAACTGTAGTCCTTGCATTCATAATAGGGGGGAAAAGGAAAAAAATTCACATCAATCCCATTGAAGAGGTTTGGCTCAAAGACTAACTTGGAAAGAATTTGTAACTCAACTTATAGACTGAATAAGCAGAGGGAACAACTTCACCTCCTGCCTCAAAAAATCCTACATTTAAAGTTTTCATTAATGCTGGTAATAAAGCATACTTGCTCTTCAGTCACAGACCTTGGCCTCTTCCCCAACAGCGAGGCTTAAATAAGCCAGCCACATCCCTAAGGAAGATCATCCAGGTAACTCCACCCAAATGCCTCCCCAGTAGGAAGATGATGGAATGACTGTGCCGAGTTCAGCATGAGGAGAAACACGTTCAGAAACACTGCACTTTCATGTCAGCTGTGGGTACCAAATTCTACAACCTCAACAGCATCAGAAGGTGGGACAGATGAGCAGGTAAATGCACCACGCTAATCTGCTGACACTAAGAGAATGAGTCAGAGCTGGTGATGCTTGTGCTGAACCAGAGGACAAACACACCACACAGCAAACCACTGCTGGCAAGAGAAAAGGAAGGTGCAATTTTGTGGTAACATGCACAGAACTTAGCCAGATGGATGGCACTGGGGAGGACTGCTCAGTGCCAGGGGGGCAGCCCCACCAAACAGACAAGAATCCACCGCAGTCAGGTGAGTGGCAGTCTCAGGTTTGTGCCACAACAGGGGCAAAGAGAACAACTGGCACCTCCTAAGTAAGTTCTTACCTCATCTTCTCCTGGTTAAAAATGCCCCAGAAGTCCTTGGAGGTGTCAAGGCCAGAGCCAAGGAAGTCAGTTTGGCCTAATCACCTACAGAGTAGCTGCTGGCCCCCGAGCTGGAAAGATGCTGTTGTCATACACGTGTGCAAGCACATCTGGAGCTTGAGCTCCCACACAAACCTCCACACAGACTCAACAAGTAGAAATGGTTGTGCACCTCAGGCTTGTGTCCCTCAGGCTCCTAGCCAGTACAGACACCTGGAAGGCTGGTGGGAAGATGGGACAAGATCCTCCCAGCTTGCATAAGAACAAGAGGAAACCTCCAGCGAAAGCACCAAAATCCCAGAAAAGGGAAGTACTTGTGCAGCAATAAAATCAGTTTTCAGGTTTGAGAGAGTAGTTGACAGGAACTGAAAGGAACAGCCGATGTGCTGCATCTTACACCTGCCACACACAGAAAGCAAAGCACAGAGGCCAAAGCGAGGATTCTACAACCGGAAAAACAGTCAACTCTGCCAACTCAAGAGCAAGGGCACACATATACTCCACTTTCAGACCATATGTGGGCTGCCAAAGAAGAGAAAGAAGGGGTGTTTTCTGGCTCTCTGCCTTCCACCATCTCATAAGGAATCCTTAGAAGATAAGGGAAAAAAGAGAAAAAAGAAGACCTACCCAAAAAACCAAAATGTAAAATCTATTTGAAATTAAAAGTAAAGCAAAAAAGTTTCATCTACCTGCATTTCATAATTTTTTTCTGCTTTGAGAATATGTAAAAACATTGAATTAAGGAAGAAAACCTAGGTGAACAGCTAGGCCTCCAGCTCTCTCATAGGGAAATGACAGTCAAAAAACATACATCAAAAGCTTGGTCTGCACAAGGAAAAAGTGCATGTTGATACTTAATTCATCCACCCCGTTCTCTCTAGTTCGGTAAAACAGGGCAGATTTTGGGGTGGAGACAACTGCTTGTCTTGGTTGCTCTTTAAAGTGATCCTCCACAACGAAACCAAGTCCATCCAAATGCCTTGCTTTAAAAAAAAAAAAAGGATACCCAGTATTATGTTCAGATTTCTTTTGGCACTGATCAAGCCAAATCAGTTTCTAATGCCTCCTTCAGTTCCTTCTTCAGACCATGGTTACACAGGCAATCCTTTGACAGCTGCACCAGCATGAACAGCATCCTCCCACTCAACTCTGCTGTGCTGGTACAACTGTTTGCAGCCTCCCCATGCATCAAATAGGGAACTGATCGCCGTTAAAAATAAACCAGCACTTTGTTTTGTTTTTTTAAGGATTACTTTTCAACCCAGGTCAGATCCCCAATCTATTGTGCAGCTGTACAAACAGTTGTATCAGCACAAGGTGCCTGAATTGCTGATGGTTATCCTTGTGCCTAAAGCCAACGTTTGCATTCCCAGCTTACCTCTTATTTCATGGCTGCTGTAGAACAGGATTACTTACTAAACTGAACACACAGGGTACTTTACTGCTGCAGCTAGCAACTGTGTGGAGGGTCTCTTTAATGAGACAAAATGAGGTCACACTGATGAGTATCCTGCAAGTAAGGCATGGCTACTGAGCTCCCTTGAGCTGTTGCTTGTCCTAAATTATATGCCATTTTTGCAGCCTGCATGCTGAAATAAATATAAAAACATGACTAACAAAGTCACTGATGCGAATGAACAGCTTTGGGCCAAGTTCTGAAACAAAACTCTCCTAGAAATTGCATAACCATTAACTATCTTGGTGATCTTCCATTCAAAAAAGTCAAGCCTACGTGATGTGCAGATTCCCACCGATTTGAAGACTGTAACATTCAAGGACTGGGGAGTCTATCTCCAGTTTTGGCAACTCTTCAACTGCAGCTGAATTTTGATTTTAACGTGGAAATACAAAAAGAAAGATGGAAAACCAAAATAAGCACTAAGCAATGATGAAATGCTAGCACGCTTTAGAAGTGACCATGAGAGAAACAGACTGAAGGTTCTTTTCCCAAATTACCAGCTCAAATACTGTTTGAAACAAAACCAACTGAAAATACTTCCTATTTGATGGCTGCCTGGCAACCCACTGGAAAGGACTTGGTTCTCAGTTCTCTGCTTTCAGCTGGTGACAGGTATCCACATCAGACACACACCATTATGTAAGGCCTTCTCATTGAAAACAAGGCACAAAAGATTGAATAACCATTAAGATTTGACTTCTGGAACAGGGTAGGAGGCATGTTAATGAAACAGCTTCAGGAAACAAGATTTCTATAGTTTCTGTTGTGTCTGCTCTAGAAGGCAAGAATCACAGTCTAAGCTGTTCAGCAGCATTGTTTTGTAGATGTCATCAAATCAATCCACAAGGACACAGAAAACTAACAAAATCAGTATTTGGCAAATCTTACCCTTCATTCCTTAACATGCGTCTCAGGGTATAGATTTAAGTTGTCATGGAACTAAGTCAGCACTCCTCAAACCCATCCTCTCACCTGAGTCAGCACTGGCACTCACCTGATCCTGCTCAGAAACTAGCCTGGCAAAAAGAGGTAATCTGGAAAAAAAAAAAAAAAAACAACAAAAAAACCCACAGTTGTTTTTGCCAATGTGGCTTCCTGAACTGGTTTAGTGCCAGTGCCCAACGAAAGTAAAAGGGGAGAATCATCCAGCAGGGGAAGGGCAGGCAGAAGAGTAGCAGTGCCAATTTCATTGAGCTTCAACTGTCCTGAGACCATGTGCTCAGAGAACAGTCTCACCCTGACTTTAGAGAGACACGAGTTGCTGCTCCCAGCAGGGAGATCGTTTAACTTTTTCACCTCTCTCCTGATGTCTTCTTTACACCAGCATCAGCACTCTTGCAGACAGCTAGATTAAGCACCAGATCTGAGAGGAAACTAAAACAGCAATATATAAAACACAACAAAAAGCCTTTAGTCTTCAGCTGGATCAGGTCCCTAACAGATCTGACCATGAGGTTCAACAATCCCCCTCGCATCAAAAGAAGGGAGAAAGTGGGAACCTGTAACTAAAGGCAAGGAAAGGAAAGGCTAAAGTTCAACTTCAAGCAACTGCGAAGCTGCACTCTTACTCAACATAGACAAAATACACAACAGGACTATGTAACATTTGTACAAAAGTGTTTTTGTATGAAAGATTTAAATTGTACATAAAAAATCAGCAATCTAATTCTTCATGTTTTAATTTTCCACATTAATACTTAAAATGCCCTACTTCCTCAAAAATAAATCTGTAATTTATTTGTTGCCAGCGTTATTTTCAGAGCAAAAGAGCTACTAAAAATACATAAGGCAGAGTGAGAAACAGCCTGTTGTGATTAACTAGGGCATGACAAACAGCAGCAGCATGTGCAAGCAGTACCGGGGAGCAAAGCCAGGAGGAACAGTGACGACAACAACATTATACAAACAACACTGATTCATAAACAACAAAGAATTCTTAGAAACTGCTGCCTGGGTTATGTCCAAGGCTCTCTTTACCTTGGTTAAACTATTAAGTCACTTCAGAAAGCTGACCACTTCCACACAACCAAACTTTTTTGGAAGTAAGAGCTGATCTGTCTAAAGGGCTTTAATGTAGGAAACCACTGCAACAGTTACTGTGAAGTGATCCGTAATCAAACTGGTTTCAGCAGTAATGCACGCAACTTAAGTGCAGGTACTACCCACAGTAGTTGTCAATCAATATACCAGAGTTCCCTGTGTGTTGTCATGCTCAGAAAGGTGAAAGCCTCACCAGATAGATATGTTGCAGTAACATTAAAGGTGACATTAAGCTGGAACTAGTAATTTGTCCCCTGCCTCACCACGAGAGGGATCTTGTGCCATCGCAGCTCTGAAAGCTGCGTGTGTGTACCCCTCATCTACTGGAGACCAAACACTTCACCATTCACTGTGCGCTGCGATACCTTCATGCCAGTGACATTACAGGGTCTTCTCAGAAGAATTTCACTTGTTCATAAGGTACGTTTCATTACTTTAGCCTGACACCCATTTCCTCATGGTCAACATCTGTTTTAGCTAGCTCTTGTCACTGCTTGTAACACCTAACTCTGGACACAGCATTGGTCAAATGGTGGAATCCTGGAAGACCTAGTTTTGCCTCAGAGATGCAGCAAAGTCAATTTCTGCTTGTCATCATGCTGCCACTTGGAGGACAGCACACTCAAAGAACAGTCTGGGCTACTTCCATACACAATTCACCCCTCCAAAATTCAGAGTTAAAGCTGTGTCTGCCTCTTGAATAAGTAGCAAGTTTCCAGCACTACTGTATTTGGACAATCTTGCAAAAGAACTAGGTCTTTTCAAAGAAAACAGTATGTTCATGAGCAAATGCTCCAACATCTCTGTTCCAACAAATCACTAGAATATCATAAATCAGAAGCAAGTTTATCTTAATAAATTCTTGACTGCTGACACTTCGTCACTAACATTGGAAGTACTTCTCTAAGTATCAAAACCAGTGTCTGTTGTGTCTGCTCTAGAAGGCAAGAATCACAGTCTAAGCTGTTCAGCAGCATTGTTTTGTAGATGTCATCAAATCAATCCACAAGGACACAGAAAACTAACAAAATCAGTATTTGGCAAATCTTACCCTTCATTCCTTAACATGCGTCTCAGGGTATAGATTTAAGTTGTCATGGAACTAAGTCAGCACTCCTCAAACCCATCCTCTCACCTGAGTCAGCACTGGCACTCACCTGATCCTGCTCAGAAACTAGCCTGGCAAAAAAAGGTAATCTGGAATAAAAAAAAAAAAAACAACAAAAAAACCCACAGTTGTTTTTGCCAATGTGGCTTCCTGAACTGGTTTAGTGCCAGTGCCCAACGAAAGTAAAAGGGGAGAATCATCCAGCAGGGGAAGGGCAGGCAGAAGAGTAGCAGTGCCAATTTCATTGAGCTTCAACTGTCCTGAGACCATGTGCTCAGAGAACAGTCTCACCCTGACTTTAGAGAGACACGAGTTGCTGCTCCCAGCAGGGAGATCGTTTAACTTTTTCACCTCTCTCCTGATGTCTTCTTTACACCAGCATCAGCACTCTTGCAGACAGCTAGATTAAGCACCAGATCTGAGAGGAAACTAAAACAGCAATATATAAAACACAACAAAAAGCCTTTAGTCTTCAGCTGGATCAGGTCCCTAACAGATCTGACCATGAGGTTCAACAATCCCCCTCGCATCAAAAGAAGGGAGAAAGTGGGAACCTGTAACTAAAGGCAAGGAAAGGAAAGGCTAAAGTTCAACTTCAAGCAACTGCGAAGCTGCACTCTTACTCAACATAGACAAAATACACAACAGGACTATGTAACATTTGTACAAAAGTGTTTTTGTATGAAAGATTTAAATTGTACATAAAAAATCAGCAATCTAATTCTTCATGTTTTAATTTTCCACATTAATACTTAAAATGCCCTACTTCCTCAAAAATAAATCTGTAATTTATTTGTTGCCAGCGTTATTTTCAGAGCAAAAGAGCTACTAAAAATACATAGGGCAGAGTGAGAAACAGCCTGTTGTGATTAACTAGGGCATGACAAACAGCAGCAGCATGTGCAAGCAGTACCGGGGAGCAAAGCCAGGACCAGGAGGAACAGTAACAACATTATACAAACAACACTGATTCATAAACAACAAAGAATTCTTAGAAACTGCTGCCTGGGTTATGTCCAAGGCTCTCTTTACCTTGGTTAAACTATTAAGTCACTTCAGAAAGCTGACCACTTCCACACAACCAAACTTTTTTGGAAGTAAGAGCTGATCTGTCTAAAGGGCTTTAATGTAGGAAACCACTGCAACAGTTACTGTGAAGTGATCCGTAATCAAACTGGTTTCAGCAGTAATGCACGCAACTTAAGTGCAGGTACTACCCACAGTAGTTGTCAATCAATATACCAGAGTTCCCTGTGTGTTGTCATGCTCAGAAAGGTGAAAGCCTCACCAGATAGATATGTTGCAGTAACATTAAAGGTGACATTAAGCTGGAACTAGTAATTTGTCCCCTGCCTCACCACGAGAGGGATCTTGTGCCATCGCAGCTCTGAAAGCTGCGTGTGTGTACCCCTCATCTACTGGAGACCAAACACTTCACCATTCACTGTGCGCTGCGATACCTTCATGCCAGTGACATTACAGGGTCTTCTCAGAAGAATTTCACTTGTTCATAAGGTACGTTTCATTACTTTAGCCTGACACCCATTTCCTCATGGTCAACATCTGTTTTAGCTAGCTCTTGTCACTGCTTGTAACACCTAACTCTGGACACAGCATTGGTCAAATGGTGGAATCCTGGAAGACCTAGTTTTGCCTCAGAGATGCAGCAAAGTCAATTTCTGCTTGTCATCATGCTGCCACTTGGAGGACAGCACACTCAAAGAACAGTCTGGGCTACTTCCATACACAATTCACTCCTCCAAAATTCAGAGTTAAAGCTGTGTCTGCCTCTTGAATAAGCAGCAAGTTTCCAGCACTACTGTATTTGGACAATCTTGCAAAAGAACTGGGTCTTTTCAAAGAAAACAGTATGTTCATGAGCAAATGCTCCAACATCTCTGTTCCAACAAATCACTAGAATATCATAAATCAGAAGCAAGTTTATCTTAATAAATTCTTGACTGCTGACACTTCGTCACTAACATTGGAAGTACTTCTCTAAGTATCAAAACCAAAGGATTTTAAAACATTAAGAAAATTCAGTAAAGCCACCATTTAGGATGGCATTTAGACACCTGAATTTCTCACAACACTCCAATACAAGTAAAATATGGGTGCGACAAAATAAGGCAAAGGTAAAACTGCAGTGAAGCTGCATAATGCTAAGCAGAAGCACGTGGTCCCATTTAGATCAAAGCATGCTCTAAGTGTCTCATGAGTAACAGGCTAGTATCTGTATAGAGTAAGACTTCATAACACTGTCACATAAGATTATCAACCCGTACACACACAGCTGTCTTCTGGCAGGTAGTCTCTGCTTGTGCAAACCTGAGGCAATAGGAGTTTTACAGAGGTCAAGACTCTTGCAGGATCCATCTAGATCTATTTTCCACTGCTGTGAGATGAAATATGAAAAAGGGAAAGTGATCACAAAGAGGCAGAGCTTCGCACAGGGATTGTTTCTCTCCCTGTAAAAAGTGACCTCCCAAAACCTCTTTGACTCTCCTCTCCTTTAACAGGATTATGAATCCCACCCCTGGGAGACCTCTGCTCAGCTACTGGCCTACTGATATTACACATTAATACTACGTCTTGTCTCTTCATTCTTATCAGCAGAGAAATGATAGAAGAATTTATAAGGTCATTGCTCAAAGATCAGGACTTTAAATGGAACCTCTAATGCAAGCAGGGAAAGCCACAGCCAGCGGCGTTTGATGGGGACTCTGCTTTGTGGCTGCCACATGCCCAGCTGCAGGTCTGCTTAGTACTTCCCTGCTCAAATGCCGATTCAGCTTATTTGCACATGCAGGCTACTGACTACCTTTGGAAGCAGACATTTAATCAAGGAACAACTGAAAACTGGAGATCATCATATGCTAAAAAATAAGGGCAAGTTTAGTGAATGCGGTTCACAGCTCCACAGCTCATGCACAGACTGTACTAAATCAAAGACAGTCTCAGCGAGCAGTAAGCCCAGGTGTATTTTCAAGAAGTGAGGAGCAGCAACGCACTGGAAGAACATACTGGCATCTCAAATGGAAAGCCAAGGAGTAGACTGCAGCAAATTCAATTACATGTCTTTGTTTTCACAGACAGCAGGAACCAAGAATTTGAGGGCAATTCTTTCCCCATTCTTCTGGTTTTTTGCACCTTCCAACAAGACACCATTTGGACATTTCTGAATGGAGTCTATGAAGCAAGTCCTGAATGATCCCTAGACAACAGTAACCAGGAAGTCATTTCCCCTGCCACTTAATAGCGCACAGATGTGAAGCAATCTATGATGCCATGCAGGTGAACATATGCAGTTTTTCCTTCATAAAGTAATCGAAGTTAAAATACATTATGAATTCCATAGTTAGGAAAACTGCGAAGACTAGACGTGAAGAAAAACCTTAACAGGTAGGAACACATTGCCAGCAAGGATGCAGATCCCTGTGAATGGAGATTTGGGATGAGATTACACACATATACAAGGTACTCCCAACGGATATGGTCAGTTCCGATTTGGGACAAATGTTAAAATGTTCTCAGAAGGAAAAAAAAAAGTATGTGGCTAACACAACAGAAGATCTTCTCAGATGCTTCTGTAAGAACGCTCAATGTTTTTGGCTGTTTCAGACTACACAGTACGATAGCTAAGGGAAACCAAGAGTTAAGAGTGTTAACCAATAACTGTACAGAGAAGCTACAGGGTTAACCACAGAAGCACAAAAGCCACAAGGAGCTAAACCCATGAAGAATTATTACAAAAGCTGTAAATGCAGAGGAGCTCAAATTACATTCCTTAAGTAGTTTTGATGAAATAAGAGTGATCTACAGCTTTCCAAGAGACCACTAACTGAAAGGCAAACATAAAGCAGCTTGTGGTGAGCTTGGATTTTTAGTATCTCTTCTCAACTTTTGAATTATGATGCTTTTAAAACAGAAAAAACAGCTTTGATTAAAAAAAAAGTCACTTGCTGCAGATAATTGATTTCCACAGAAAAATCCACAACTAGGACAAAACAGAACTTCTAATTGCTATTTTTAATTCTGCAGTGTCAAAAAACCTCAAGACAAACGTTATGTAAGACCATTAACCTCTTTGCTCATAACTGGCACCTTAATTTAGCACACTACCACGCTAGATGGCTTAAACTGAATTCTTAATGCCAAAGCATACCACTGGCTGCAGAAAGGCAGTAATAGCAATAATGGAAAGGAAAAAAAATCCCAAAGCAAGCATCATATACTGAATTTTGCAATTACAGTTCCTTGGGCACAAGTAGATATACCTGAGCCTGTCCAGCTCTAATGAAACAGTATTCTTTCCAGATTGGTAATCCCAAAAAGATTATCAGATGCTCCCTAGTATCTTAGGAACACTGAAGAGAAATCAAAGTACACAGTAGATCTGGACTGACGGAAAACCTCCAGCTCACCTTTTATACTAGAAAGTAGGTCAAACCCAAAAAGGCTGTAACCTGCTGAAAAGAAAAGCCTGTCCAGCTCTAATGAAACAGTATTCTTTCCAGATTGGTAATCCCAAAAAGATTATCAGATGCTCCCTAGTATCTTAGGAACACTGAAGAGAAATCAAAGTACACAGTAGATCTGGACTGACGGAAAACCTCCAGCTCACCTTTTATACTAGAAAGTAGGTCAAACCCAAAAAGGCTGTAACCTGCTGAAAAGGAAATTACTTTACGTTTTGAGCAACTGTTTTTTCTTCTTTACAAACTAACCTCTCAGCATTCCATACACATCCTCCATGGCCGTTTAAGTCAAGTATGACTAAAATCTCCAAAACTGCCATGTATTGTACTTAACTGTAGTTCAGTGGCTACCATATACACATATGACTGAGTGAAAAAACAAAACAAGGTAATCTTGAAGAACATTCATGTCAACCCCACCCCCCCCAAGAAGAGACAGATTAATCTTCTACACCGATAATAAGCAAGACTGATGAATTTCAACCAGACAGCCTCTTAAATACTGTCTTCCATCCATTCTTATCACATTGTGGCAAAGAATGACATTCAGGAAGAAAAGAAAGACTGATTAAGAACCTACTTCCAGAAGCTATCGTCCTGCTGTGTGGAAAGAGCTCTCTCTATGAATCACCAGTTCATCCTCCTCTGACTCAATTTACTCTTCAGAATTCCCTGATGTGCTTGAATCCATTCTCCACCCATCCAGACTGTAACGTCCCAACTTGCCCATTCTTATCACATTGTGGCAAAGAATGACATTCAGGAAGAAAAGAAAGACTGATTAAGAACCTACTTCCAGAAGCTATCGTCCTGCTGTGTGGAAAGAGCTCTCTCTATGAATCACCAGTTCATCCTCCTCTGACTCAATTTACTCTTCAGAATTCCCTGTTGAATTTGAATCCATTCTCCACCCATCCAGACTGTAACGTCCCAATACAAGAATACTGTGGGAGACAGCATCAAAACACTCAGTAAACTTAAGCTAAATGGCCTCTAGTGCTCTTCCTCATCCACAAATCCGATTATTTTATCACAGAAGACAATAAGGTGGGTCAGACGCAACTTACCTTCAGTAAATCCATACTGACTGTTCCCAGTCACATTCCTTCACATGCCCAGACAGGTGTACCAAAAGGACCTGACCCACAACTGTCCCCGGGACTGAAGTGAGGCTGACCAGCCTGTAGGTCCCTGGATTATCCTTTGGGCCTATTTTGAAGACAAGTGCAACATGATTTGCCTTTGACAAGTGATCAGAGACGTCCCAGCACCTCCGTGACTTTTCAAAGATGGCCAAGACTGGCATCACTGTGACACAGCCACCTCAGCACCTTTGGGTGCAGGCCATCAGGTCCCATGGACTCACACGGCTCAAATTCCCGCAAGTAATCCCTCACTCTGTTTTCATTTGCTTCTGACTGCTGTTTCCTCTTTGAACCCTGCCTCTAAACACAGGAGCCCGGGAGACCTTACCGCTGAAGACTTAGGCATAAAAAGCACTGAATACCTCAAGCAAGTCTGTATCAACCATCACTCATTCAGCCACCTCATTCAGCAGAGTCTTTGTTTAGCCTTTTACCGCTGATGCAGAGGTAGAAGCTATGTCATAATTATCAGGGATGCTGTAATAACCACTGTCCTGAGAGAAAGTGGCTGTTTCCACAATTCAAAGACAGAAATGCAGACTAACATAGCTGAGTTTGTTCTGTCTGTATTCCAGGTTGTCAAAGAAACCACAGGTCTCTGCAGGATGTAAAACCAACTTGCTGGAGAGTTGCATGACCCCATTTCAAAAACATTTGGCAAAAAAGCCTCCCTCTCACTGTCAGCCAGGCTGAGTGAATTTAACAAGGGGAAGTCGGCTCTGTAAAGAGCAAACCTAGGCCCTCCTGAAAAATCCCTAAGAAAGTTTCATGGAGAAGCTTCTTTTCAGCTTTAATTAAGAAGAAAAATCTAGACGATGGAATAAGGAACTAAGATTTTTACCCAGTTAGATGCCAACTAGCCAGACTGCTCCAGGTGTAGAAAAGGAGATGCTTTATGATGATTCCATATTCTCATGGGTTTTACATGCGTAATATCTCAGTGTATCAGATGAGGGGGAACGGCAGGAGAAAACTTGAAGCTGTTCTAACGCTCCCCAAGAGAAAGGAGAACCAAAGGACACAAAACGCTTGCAGCCTAGGTCATTGCTGCAGGCTTCTGGCATTGAGCAGGCGTCTCATTGTGCCATGCTCACGCTGCCAAAGCGATGGCAGTGCCTGCTGTGTCTGAAAGCTAGCACGGAAGTGTAACACAAGCAAACAAAAGTACATTTTATCAGACTCCAGAACTCGCAAGTCTCCCCTGCCCCCTTCTGGGAACAAGGTGGATTTGAAAACTTCAGTATCTATTTCCAATGGTAAAATTGTTTACTTGGGCAAACAACCAAAAGAAAACCAGAAAGAGCTTTTGCCTCAAGCAGGAGTCCCTTCAGCAAAGACATGGATATTATTAAGTACATCTCCTTCAGCAGCAGAGAGACTCAGACTGGATTTTCTTTACCCGTACACTGAAGCCACTGACAGAAACTCATGCCTGCCAGAAAATGGCCTGACAATTTACCACAGCTCAACTGTTATGACTAAGCCGATTCATTTCTCAGGTCACGATGCAGATGCGCAATGCAGACTCCCTGTCCTTTACCCCAGTATCTCCACTACTTACTTCCCCAAAATAAAAAAAAAAATAAAAAAGAGAAGATAGCAACTAGAGCAAAACTTGCATGATATGCATTAATTGCTCATAAACCTTCTCCACAAGTTATGGAAACCACATTCTATTAAGCTGCTGACTGAGACCTGACTTAAGCAAAAATCCCTTTGCCACCCCATGTATTTATGTTGGGATCTTAAATGCAAAAGACAAACAGACCTCATTAGGGCCAGAGAAGAAAAATTCTCCCACCTGCCTCTTCCTACCACTGCTAACAAGGAAAACATTGTGCTACTGTTTGTCTGTGAATTTTTGCATTTCACAGCGTTAAAAAAAAATAGTTGCACTTTCCTCTTCATGTTTTTGCATTTCACAGCGTTAAAAAAAAAAAAATAGTTGCACTTTCCTCTTCACCTCCAGAGTGCAGTCCTGCAATACTCTGCTACTCAGAAAACTTAAGCAGATATTCAAACACTTTTCCTTTGTCTCTGCTTTGCATGCGGGCTACTGAGGAGGAAAGCTAAGCAAAAACCCCACATCCCACTCCCAGCTGTGACAAGGAGAAGGGAATTTCCAAAGGAATGGACCATGGGTACTGTTAAGCAGCCATTTAGGATCTGTGAAGAGAAATGTTTCCCATTTTGAAGAGACTGACCGCACAGTAGAGATCCAGGAGCTCTATCCAAAGAGCACATTGTGAGCAACGACACGTTCCGTGCTCTCCCTCCCTTTGCAAAAAGTCAGCTGGTAAGGAACAGAAGCTGGCTCCAGTACTCAGGAAGCAGCACAAATGTTTTGTTTCCTAGGAATCAGAACAACATCTAGATTTAAACCTATCAAGTCTGAGAGTTATGCATCAAAGCCAAACACAAACTTGCCACAAAGAACCATCACAAGCAAGCTAATCTCACCCTTAAGGCCTTTCAAAACCAGCATTTAATTTGGTTCATTTCAAGCTCACTGTAAAGCAGCTTTACAATTCCTACGATATGCTGTGGGCTGTGACACTACTCTGATCCATCTCATCCTCAGATCTATACATTGCCCTTTTTCTGAGCTGTCTGAGAACTAATTATATGGAAATGAACAGGGGTAAAGGGATTCCAAGCAATTGGCTCTCTTAAAGGAACTGAGGACTACAGGATCTCTGTCTTCAAGAAATATGTAGCAATGCCCATTCAGTACAACTCGTGCTGTTAGAAAGAGAATGAGCTTAATATCCAAACAAGCAAACATCAGTACTACGTCCATCTTCTCACTTGTGGCCAGAAACAAACATATGCTTAGCCACGGTGTGGGTTCTACCTCTGCCTCTTCTCACCACTAGACCACATCAGAGTAGCATCCTGACCTGAGGACGTTCTGCCAAAACTGCAGGTGATAACACAAACAGCAGCTCTGAACAAAAAGATTAATACTCTGACTCTAATACATTGTCTGCATAAGCTCCACCTACTCCTCCACGTAAAGCAAGGCAGCAACAGTAAGCTTCACAGCCTCCTGCGATCTAGAATTTCACTACCCAAGAGGACTTAATCTTGCATATGCAGGCAGAGATATACCAGGGCATTTTGGTAGTCAGAACTGAGTTTGAGAGGGAATGGAGTGGCACGTGCATTAGAATTTTCCTCTTTCTCTGTCTTACTGTGAAGATAAAGCTGAACAAACATTTTGCTTCGGCTACACTTGTCTTTTTCTGCATGGGGAAGCTGACAACACTTAACATGTGGCAGGCCCCAAATGGCATCATGGGGTTTTACCAGACAGCCCAGTTTTTGCCTGAACACTGTTAAAACATTTAAAGCCACGAGAAATACAGCAATTCTTACATCTCTCCGCTGAAGTTTACCAGGTCAACAAAGTGCTCAGTTGATTTGGTTAAGAGATTCTTTAGATAATCATAATCTATCTGAGGTCATCCAAATGGAAAGAAAAGAACTAAGAATAGGCTATTGGTTTTGGTGCTTCCGCTGAATGTTTCAATGATCTTGGTCAAACTATTCAGTCCTGGTGTACTTCAGCCATCGGCAAAACAGCATTTCAGAAAGGAACAGCAGGATAGTCAAGTAAACTATCTGCATGCTGTTTTGAAAAGACTGCAGTTTGGTGATCATTTTATTTTCCATGATCCCCTTGCACTCCATTTCAAATTAGTCTTACCTGATAATTAAATTCTCAAGATTTTAAGAAATTGTGTCCTAGTCCATCAACAACTGAGTTGAGTTTGTTAATACAGACTCAAATTAGGGCACCTCTTTCAAGTGAATGTGGTGCTGTTTGGCTGAAGAATCAAACCCTTTAGCAACTTTTCAGCTCAAATGGCAGAAACAGAAGAGGACAATCTAGGAGCACATCAGTTCCACAAAAAGACTTAAGAGCATAAAAGCAAGATTATCCAAACAAATTCACTTCACCGTGGTAAACAAATTCTTGTGCCAAAAGCACAAGGAACAGCTGTTATCTAGTGGTTTCTTCTGCTAACGTAGTTCCGAGACGGTGATATTAAACAAAATTTGGTGAAAAAGGTCAGAGAGGCAGAGAAATCCAAGGCAGTCAGATGTACAGTACTCCAGGTTGTATCAATGCTCAGGACACAGCTTTATTTATTGTATGAGAAAAGGGAACTGCAGGTTGCCCTGCGATGCCAAGTGGACACCCATTCTGGAATAAATATAGCAAGGTTTGTAGTGATAGGTAAAATCTTTTATTAGACCAACTGATAGAGGATGCCCTCCTCTCCCGCTGCAACCCCTTCTATTTTTACACTGCTGATGAAAAAATTAATTCAGCTGGAAAAGACATATTTTGGGGCCCTACTTTTCTACCTAATCCTTCTTTCCTTGGAAAAAGCGCTAGTCACAATGACCAAAAAAGCACTCACATCACTGTCTACCTTCTCAATACCCCCAGCAAAACAAGCTGTATTTTAAAAGTGTGGTTTTATCACTGTAACTGTATCTACATTAAGGGATTCCACTGGCAGAGTTGCACTAGGCAAGGATGAACATGCTGATTAATGCAGCTGTCATTTCTGCTACAAATGCTTGGGACCTTATAAGCACGTCCACAGGGAGTTAAAGCCACATAATCACATTGCAAATCCATGCCCCCTACTTAATATCAGTTTAATTTTCCTAAGCAGATGACCCTTAAGGGTCACAGGCAAGAAAACATGAACTATAACTTCCCAACTTGACAATTCATTGTCATTTTTTCCACAAGAAAGTACCAAACGAAGGTACATTCTCATATACAACACATTCTCTTGTACAGTCAACCCACAAAAAAACCAACAAAAACAGAACAAAAACACAGAGAGGAGAAGGAAAGAGAAAAATCTGAGCTCCATGTTAGGAAAAAAAAAATCTCAATGCAGGTGCTGCGAGAAAGTAAACAATGACATGGAAAATACAGGGATGAAGTGCAACATTTTGGTTTTGAGGTTTTGAATAGGAAATAAAGTTTCTGTCATAACAAACATTTTAAACAGAGACAGTCCACTAAAGCTAGCACATAATTTAAGTAAAATGTATGATATAGTATCTGATGGCTCTTAAAGCTAAGGTAGCAGATTTCGTTTGAAACTAGCTACGACTCTAAAGGGAGTTTCATACAAGAATACTCTCACATCCCTTGCGACATTAAAAAATCCAATATGGCAAAACATACATGACACAACTCAGGGTCATGGAAGGGATTTTAATATGGGCCTTTTGTTATCCTGTTACTCTTCTGGGAATCAGCTTAATCTGCAAATCTCTCAATCACTCATACTGAAAATCTTAAAGCTGTTAAAATACCTCAGGCATTGTTCTGTGGCTTGCAGTATGCTCTGGAAGGTAAAGGGCAAAGAATTAACAGAGATGCACCCAGCCACTTGAGTGAAAATGAAAGGCAATCTGAACCTGAGGCTAGCTTCTCAGAAGATACATGAACTGGACAGCTAGTCACAGCTTCAAGCTTGGCAAGATGCTATTGGGTTTTTGCCCTTCAAAACGCAAACTTGGCATTTAAAAATGTCTGCAAGATCGTTTTACCAGACCAGGAGCTAGCACTGCCATCCTTTGGTGCCACCTTCTAGCAAACCTCACACTTCCAAGGGATTCAATGTAACTTTGGCTTTGCAAAAGGAAATAACCAAGGAGAAGGGAGCTCCTAGATGCCAAAGCAGCTCCTTCCAAAGGAAGGGACCTTTAATAATCCAAATCTTCATTATTACTCTCCTTATACACTGACAGTGGACAGCAGGCCTCTCGGAATACTCTACCACACCAGCCAGTTCTGTTCTGAAGGTTTGAAACAAGAAAACTCCTCCTATTCAAATGAAGTGAAGAATCAGACAAACGAAGCCTATATTTAACTTCCTATTCACTGCAGCAGTTGCAAACAAGTTCTTGTAAACACTCTACAGGTCACAAATTTCCAGTATCTTATCTAAATGTTAAGCTGCTGAAGTAGAGCTCAAAGCTCCTTCCACAACAGGGTTTCTAGAGTACCGCTTACCTAGCCAGTGGCCTCAGTCATTGTAACAGAGCTGTAAAGCCAAAGCAAAAAGAAAATAATTTGTTAAACCTGATCTATTGTCAAATTGGCTTGCGTCTATTTATTAAAGTGCAACACCTTCATATACATGTATAAATAAATAAATTGCTTTTGCCCCATATGCTAAAAAAGCACAGCACACATTCATTTGGAAGACACACAGACTGTGGCAAGTTTGCTTTTAATAGCAGGTCTGTCTCAAGTGTATAAAAGCTACTTTGATTTTTCACAGCTTAAATTCTTCTAAAGATACTGGAACACCGTGTTGCAGCTTCCACAAAACATCAGTCTGCCGAATCAGATGTATTCTCACAGCCGTCTGGGTTACAACACATCATGGGCCATATATTGCTAGGGAAAGCAAATTTACTCTTTAGTTTTCTTCTTCAGTTCAATACAGTATGATAACAGGTGCCAGAAGTGCACCCTCTCAGACTGAAAGACACAGACTAACAAGCACTACGCGTAGAAAATAACACACAGTTCTCCTCTTTGACGATCGTTAAGAAAACTGCAGATGATACCGAACCTGAAACAACAGAAACTGCTCTGCACTCACGGAAGAGTCAACCTGCCAAGCTCACTACCACAAGACACTGACCTTATCAGAATTTTTAAAAGGTTTTGAATTTTCTTCTGGTTGTCATGTCACAACAGGATGAAGTACAAAAAACACGAAGTCTGGAAACACTTCACATCTAACTTGTAACCCTTAATTGCCAGCTTTTAGGAAGATATTTTAACTGCTGTGAATAAAGAGCTTGGTTTACTTTTGGCTGGTGAATGATACAATGCCCTTAACTATGTTAAATTAGAATATTTGAGTCGAGCTGCATTTACAAATCAGAATTAATTTTTAAGACAACCAGTTTTCGTTATTAGGTGAACCAAGTTGTCAATAGGTTCACTGTATTCTCAACTCCTGAAATACATATGAAAGTGTCAGTCCTAAGGATGCTACATGACTAATGAACAGACCACAGGAACAGAAATACCTGCGATCTTACTTAACTAAAGCTAAGAACAATTAAGGGGAAAACCAGAAACCCTGAGTGCTGCTATTACAGGAAAAAAAATACCAGCGTGCATAGCACCTGAAGAAGAAAGAGTGAAAACTAATCAGATTCCACATGGTGCACAACAGTGGTACTTATTCAGTCTGACTAATGGAGTTAGAGGTTTTCTCTCAGTTCTGTAAAAATAAAAGATGTGTAAAGCATGCCTGATAATGCTTATTGGTTCAGATTTAGCTTACCTTCAAATTTTAATAACTGTATTCAGGTCAATGCTTGTGGTAAGAACTGTGAAATATTAAGACCTCAATTACATAAACAAGATTTGTACCCAACCAAAGAAAGGGCCACCTGCACAGCATAAGAAAAAACACTTACGGTATTTGGTCCAACTGGGAAACAAAGCAAACCATTCCAATATTTGCAAAAGTAAGGGTATCCATAATCATTTTGTATATGGTCACATTTAATCTAAGCAAAATCTGCATATTCACAATTAACCTGATGGGGGGTTTATTGTTGGAGGTGTGGGGGCGTTTAAGAAACTATCTAAAAACACCTGCATATGTAGTGTTTCAACACATACTGAGCTTCAGACTGCTTTAACAACTCTTTTGGGACAGACTCAAAAGACTGAAGTTAAAAGTTCCCCCCCCCCCCACCCCCCGTACATTTGTGGGATGAGAGAGTCAACCCCCACAAATCTGACAGGAGTACCTTCCTCAGATCTGCCACGTAGCTTTACACAGACCACAGTTCGGAAAAGCAAAATACACCCTCCACTAGGCAGCAAGTGTTGTGAGGGCCTTCCAAAGCTCCAGGACTTTACCAGTTTTACTTACAATCCACGACAGTACTCAAACCAACACAAGAGCACAATACCTCATCTTCTGCAATAGCTCCAACATTTTCATTGAAGTTACTCTTTGGTTTGATTCAGTCACTGACTAAGACACAGGACTATGTAGCCCCCTAGGCTTCTCTCCCAAATCCTTCCTGCTTTAAATAACTCACTGACATCTGCATTCACTGGTGCACTGATTTTGGTGCTCGAAGCTGCTTATCGCCTATAGTTAGCTGTAATGAGATCATGACTGCCTCCCCACAAGTGCTTAAGCTGCTTAGACAGTACTGTCAAAGGACACAGAACAAACAGCCAGCCCTATCTTCTTGTGCCTGTCTAAGATTTCTAAACTCACTTTTTGGAACATTTGACAAGACTTTGATACCAACAGTGAACAACGCTAATCGGAATTAAAGATTACATTGTATTTTGCATAAACCCACTCTGGCAGTTTAAAAAAATGGGAAAAATGCAGCTCAGCGTAGAACTGGGGGGGGGAGAAATGTCACAGCAGACTGTATGAGCTATACAGTAGTTCACCTTTAGATCAGCACTTAAGTCAGCTGTGACAAACACACAGGAGCATCCCCTGCAGAGAAGGCACCGCATCTCTCCTCTCCCCGCCCCAGGAAGGTAGTTGTAGAGGTCATCATCATCTTTGGTCATTACCTGCTGCACTTCAAACTAGCAAAGACCATTAGTCACACAGGTCAGTGGCCTCCCCACCAGAAAAGTGAACTGTGCGACACAACCACTATTTAAACACGCTGTCTCTCAAGAAAACAAGGTCATTTGAGTCTGCTGGCAAACGAATGCTAATACCACAGGTACTACTACTGAGTCATATCTTTGTTGATAAAGAACTGGGGGAAAACGGATATGCTAGACTTTCTTCCAAATTTAAACAGCACAAAGTAACCCCTTTCAGCCTGGAAGATTATCAAGCCAGCCTATCATCTTCCCGCAAACTAACCTCAGAATAGAAAGGAAAAAATAAAAACCAGACAACGACAGAGTTCTGAAATCATCGTAAGATAATTCAGCCACCTAAATGGCCAGAATTGCTAGAACATAGGAGTTAGCCTCCAAATCTTGGAAGCTTAGCTTATTACAAAGAACTGACACCGATTTGATTAAAAGTTAACAAATATAAAACAGGACTGACCTTTTCACTCTGTTCTAGTGCACTTACCCAGGTGTTCCTGTAGTATCCTCCAGAGATAAGAGCATACCTCCCACAAACCGTATCTACATATACTTACTTAAAGGGTACAATTACAAAGCGAGAGGTAAAAAGCAAGCAGCTTATTTCTCTTTGCATGATATTTAAGGTGGCTGCATGTGTATTCTGGGCAAAACAGAAAAAAGTTACCTTAGAGATGTCACCCAAGCTCTGTCTGTTGAGCAGTCACTGGAATATGGAGCCAACCTCTCACAATCAAGAGGGAGCAGGACGCCAGAAGCAAGTCAGCCTGCAAGATGTTGTATGGAAACGAGTTAGCAAGTGCTAAATTAGCTTTTATTTAGATCTTTACTTGCTCATCAATTCAGAACGTTTGGGAGCACACTTTCCCTTGAGTCTGGGACCAGAATTCACAGCAAGCTCCTTTCAGGATGCAAATGCTCTCACTCATTCCTCTGGGCTCCGACAGATGCTCTTTACCAAACATACCACTGGGGCTGAGGGGATTGCTGCCCCCACCTGCCTCCTCCATCCCTCAGCTGAAGATTACCAACCAGTGGATGGAGCAAAACAGGATGCATGCCCGTTCTTCATCTGGCCTGGTTCACAAGACACTGATGGGTATTAACAAAGAAAGGTTGAAGCGTAGTATATTAAACTGTGACAGCTGACCAGGCACTGCTGCAGGCCCTAATACAAGGAAGGTAGCGTTTGGCAAAGAAGTAGGACAGCTGGTGGAGGAGATAACCTTTCTAACTACAAAAGCTAAATCAGAGACAGCTTATCTACTGGAGCTCTCAACCACGTGTAGTAACATCCTACCAGGATAGGCACATCACATCTCATAACCTTTTTCACTGCTTTTATCAGATTTGGTTGACATAGATCTTCTACTAATATAATTATGGCAGCTACACCTATGTTATTTTTTGAACAGAAACAATTGCACCTATGTTAACTACCGTGGATAGCATTATACAGATAGAGAGGCACTGTACAATAGCAAAGCTTATTCCTTTACTCCCAGAGAAGGGGATGAAACAATTTGTTGTGAATGAAACTGACCACATACTGATGGGTGTTATGCAAAGTAAGAGAAAGCTTAAAGCAGCTTGTTTTTTATACACAGTTAATGCCACTCAAAATGCATATACACAAGCCTACAGAAATAAATGAAGGCAAATGACTTGCACCTTAGTACTATCTGCAAAGTAGTTCGCGCTGATGGGGACTATATAGGAAGCACAGGCACCCCAACACGCCAATTAAGAGAACTGCATCTATTAGAAAGTACATCTACCCGAACAGCACACTGGGAAAGCCAAAAATAACAGCTGCTGCCACATCAGAACAGCACAAGCACTGCGTACAGGCAATGCCTGCAAAACAGAAACTAAGCAGCCATGCACAAACACTTCCTCTTCCTCCCCCACCACCCCTACAACAGCAGCAACAAACCTGAGGTTAAACACTCGCCAGCATCCTGTTCTGCATTCCTGTCACATCAGGAATATAAAAGAGGGAGACTGCTGGCTGCTTCTCCATACATCTGAAGGGTTCCTTCAGTTTACAGCAAGTAATACTAATACTTGACACGATTCTTGCACAGCTTTCTGTTGCATTTTCTTCTCTTTCACTCCTTTTCTCTAGCTCACCCATTTCAGAGTTCACTAGGGACCCCTTGTATTTACTAGGCTTGTTTTTGATACATTCCTTCTCACCAACTGAGAAGTCAGAAATAAAAGCAGTTGTTCCTAGGCAAGTCACATTATATAAACAAGCAAACACAGAGCCACGGCTCTACTGAGCTGCCACACGCAAACTCTGCAAGTCAAGTTCAAATCTAAACCCTGCCCAGCACCAAGACTGATGGTGTGACACTGTCAAATGCAAGAGTAAACAAATCAGGCCACAGTGTTCTGTCAATACTAACTTCTGAGACTATAAATCCCAGCATCAACACTCAACTGTGATGCACGTCTCAAACACGTTACAAGCTAATTCCCGATGAGCAGACTGGGGGAACCCAACGGCAGCAAGTGAAGTGCCTGGGTTACGATGCAATGCCCCAGTAATGGCCCAGACAAGGCCTCTGTCGGATTTTCTATGGCTTCAGTATCTGCATTTCAAACACAGATGGAAGAAACATACCTCCTCTAGAACACAGGCTGTGAACATTCAACTTCAAACTTACCACCTGCATTTCTTATTCCAATGGAAACCACAAGACAGTACCACCCCATACCCCAGCGTGCCAGTCAGAACTCACCAGATCCACAACAACCTTTAAACAGAGAAATCAATTAAAACTGAAATCTAAAAAGACAAGCGATCAAACCTTTTTACAAACATTTGGTGATCCACTGAACCAAAGAGACTGTGTCCTGTAAGCAGATGGTCAACAAACAGCTCCAAGCTCATACAGGGCTCGTCATATCGCACTACTCAAGCTCAACAAGGTCACATTTTCAGTTTGATAATTCTACCTGAAATGAATAAGCTCCGTATGTGGGGGAGGGAAGGAGAGAAGAAATAAACTAGGCAGCTCAGACGGGATGAGAATAGCATGCAATGCATGATTAAGAAGAAATCATAATGCTTGTTCAGAAGGCTAATTAACTGATTAAGGGTGCAGGTACTACTTCAGCCTGGGCATTTTTTGACTTCCGAGTGCTTGCTATTCTAGCCTTGACTTCTCACTACGTACAATGCAATACAGAATAACTTGCAAGTCAGTTGACTTACAGAGTCTGCCATGAGAGGGGATCCCAAAGTACATCTAATTTTGCTTTCTAGAATATTTTTATAAGAAGGACATGCCCAGTACTGTCATCCTGATGATGAAGCACACAACAATACTATTCACAAAAGTAGTAGGAAAGAAGCATGGACACTACTGTTCCATTTAATTTTTAAATGTATGTAAATATGTATTTTAAAATTGTGTTTTTATAGCTAAACAAACATATAAAAACACGTTGTTGCACTGTTTCACAGTTACAGTGCAGGTTACCCTGAACAAGAATAAGACTCCATTCCACCACCAGCCCCATGTTCCCACCATTGCCCTTGCACCAGCAAAATCATTTAAGCACCCACAAAGCTGGGGAGAAAAAAAAAGTCAGTTTGTCTTCAGTTTGACCAGTGCATAAGTCAGGGAACCCTGATTCCCACCTGCACAAACACTTCAGCTGGCACCAGTGACAGGGCAAGAACCTCCTGTTGGTTGCAGTCTATACTTACATGAGCTTAAAGTGACTGTGAAGCTACGCATGGGAGGTGGTACAACCAAAACTCCTGATGACTGGAAGCTGATCCTAGAAACTGTCCCCCTTCTCATCTCAACAGTGAATCATGCTCACTTGCTCTTTTTCTATGTAAGAAACACACAAAACTGCCACAAGGCACCTACTGGATAAGTAGAGTAGAAATTAACCCTAGGAAAGACACACACACTGTTCAGAAGAGGGCCCTACCAGCATATCCTACTCCTTCCACCCCTGTGGTCATCAGAGATTCCTATGGTAATGACCTCGTACACATCAACTTCCCCCTCAAGGAGCCAAGGATCACTTCCCCTGCTCTCCCAAAAGTCCTTATCAGACAGGAAACAAAGGCAACGCCATGAAAAGGAGACTTTGATGAACACAGGCTGTTCATCCATGCACCTGGAAATGGTTGTGCTGAAAAAGCTGGGGAGGGTAAGAAACGCTCTCCAATGCCATCAGAAGAAAAATTAGCATTAGGACAATTCAAAACATTGACAAAACAAGAGTTTTACACAGTTGAAACAGCAACCCAATTTTATCTTGCTATGTACAGAGTTCACACTTAGTCTTTTCAAAATGTACCACTTTCCTTCCAGCTCCAAAACAAAGCACTTACCTTAGGTCAGTGCTAAACTAACCCGGCCACAGAAAGACATTTCTCAACCTCAATAACAAGGAACTGTTACACAGGATTAGGATGTCCCTAACAGACCTATTCAGGGTTATAGTGACAACATCTAATAACCGATATATCTAATTCTAAAACACTTCCAAGCTTCTGACAGAATTTCTGTAAAACAGAAATCAAAGTTCAGTGATATATAACAAGAATACAGTATTTTTCTCCATCAAAAATCTGACCATACGCACATAGGTCAGTGTATCAGCTGCAGATGACAGTTCAGTACAAGGAGACTTGCACAAGACATTACCATATATTATTTTGTGAGACAAGCTACCAACTACGTTTACACAAATAGGCCTACCGACTATAGAAATATTACATTAAGAATCAACAGAGACCCAAGCCCACACCGTTCTGGCACCATTCAGTGCTTCATTAGCAAAGGCCAATCTTGGAATTCAGCTTTGGAAGCTCTGAATACCAAGTTAAGCCAGGTGAACCTGAAGGGAGGTAAAGCAGATGGAGCAGAAACACAGCAAGACAGGCTGAAATGAGAAAGGCAGCACATACTAAAGCATATTACTAGAAAGAAAAATGGGGGCCTCACTGATTCAGAGCTTTAAGATGGAGGGACACCGAGCCCGGCACCAGTTTAAATTCAGAGTAGCTGAAAACTGAACAGGAGTCAGCACCACCTCTCCTAATCCAAGTCCTACTTGGAAACCCCAGGGAAGGTTGTTGGTTACGGTCCAGGTCTGCAGACCCATGAGCACATCCGCCCCCGGGGACTGCCAGGCGTCCTCCGGTAACCACTGGAGCAGCCAGCATTACCAGAGCCTGCCCGCACCCCCTCCTCTGCAGGGGTAGTAGTACGTTGGGACGCAGGAAGGGACCCCAACCCCACCAGCTTCCTCACCATGTTGGTTTCATGTTACCACCGTGGTTTGCCGAGTTCCTTCCTGCACGCTGTTCCTGTAAAGGGAAGGGCACAAAGGGAGGGGACGCTAGATCTGCTTGCCGGGCAGGGCCCCCGGCAGGAGCAGCACGGCCCTGCCCAGGCACCGTGCTGCCCACGGGGCTGCCCTTGTGGAGCCCTGCTCCCAGAGCTCTTCCCACGCTGGGGAACGACCCTCCCGCCCCAGCTCTGCCCCAAACGGGCCTCGCACGGGGAAGCACTGGGTTGTACCTCCCCACACACCCCGCAAACACAAGGACGCGCCTGGCTCCCCCCTTCCACTCCTCACGGGACCGCGCCTGGATTCCACCCCCGTGGGTCTGTCCCTGCCTCCCCCCCGGCACGGCACGGCCCTCGGTCCCCCACCTCACCCCGACTCCTCACGGGGCTGCGCCTGTGTGTGTCCCCCCTCCCCCCG
>NW_008794166.1:730337-737955 GCF_000699145.1 Aptenodytes forsteri | reverse complement strand
CCGCGCTGCGGCCTGGCCCCGAACAGCTCGTCGCGCTCGGCTGGCCCCTCGGAGCAGCGAGCGGAATGCGTTCACACACCGATCCGGTACAATAAAGGTTTAATTCCCGAACGGTCACCGTTCCTGCGGGCTCAGGGCAAGGGGACCCCCGGGCGGAGTCACACAGGTGACCCCTTTTCGCTGTGAAATTTCACGTCTGGCTCCTGCCCTCGTAGCCTCCTGCTCCCCAAATTAGTCTCTTTCCTCTCCTCCCGCCAGCACTTCGTTTCCCTGGGAGCTGCCGGGGAGACTTCCCGTGGCGCGCTCCTTTGAAATTCAAATAACCGGTTTCTCACCTCCCTGCGCTGACAGACTCCTTCAAAGCGCTCCCGCCCTTTCGCCAGGCCCTGCTAACTCTCCCGCGGCATGTCGCGCTTACCTGCGCGCGCGCTAATTCACTTTTCCTCCCAATTAAGAAACCTGGCCCCTTCGCCGCCCAGCTGCTCGTCCCACCCGCTGGCACCTGGGAGTGCACCTCTGGAGCAAGGGAGAGCTTGAGGAGGACATGGGACACGGGGCAAAAGTTTCTCAAAATTACTCGTGAATGAGTTTTCTTGCCCCAGATCACGTCTCTGCAGAGGACTGCCCCGGCTGGGTCACATCCAGAGGCTACGGAGACGCTGCCGTGACTGGAGCAGACCCCGCCAAAGTCCTCAGCACATTTTTTGCAGTGCCCAACCCCAGCCTGGGGCCGGCGCTGCCGTAACCGCCATCCTGGTCCTGGGTTGTGCCACCCACATCCCTAACTGGAGACTACTAATGACCGCCACAGCCACTGGTGGGACTGCTCGGCCACAGCACTCCCCATGGCAATCACGGCAGCGGGCGCAATCTCTGCCACAATTTATTGGGTCCACACTGGCCGGGGCGGTTCAGGGGCTAGCTGCACCCTGTGGGTCGCGAGTTCGGCTACGGAGGAGGGATCCCCTCTTCCTCCTGGGCCTGAGGGCTGTGCCGGGTGTCTGCCAGCGCCCGGTGCTCTGCCCAGCGTGGCCTACAGGGAGCTGTGGGTCACGGGGAGTCCCTCGCCGGGTCAAGCTGCTCAGATCCAGTGCCGTGCCCCGGTCACGCTGTTGAAGAGATAGTCCCTGCCGGTGCCTGAGACAGGAGGCAGCACTCAGCCCTTGCCCCGTGGGTGCTGCCCAGGCATTGCTGCCTGGTGCCCGTCTCTCCCGTCCCCCAAGACCCCGCTGCCCCGAGGGATGCAGTCCGAGGCTGCAGGGGCCGTGGGACAGGACACTCACGTGGGTCCCAGGCACGGCCGTCGAACTGCCCCTGTGCGAAGGAGAGACGGGAGAGGGTGCTGAGGGCCCCAGGGTGCCTGCCCACGCCCCCAGCAGGGCACCTTTCTCACCGCCGTGGCACATACTTACAGGGCTGCCAGCATGGGGGCAGCCCCGCTCTTCCTCGCCACCCCTCTGCTCCGCGACGTCCCAGGAGCTGCAGAGGGGGTGAGGGGAAGGCACGCCGTTGGCGACAGGCCCCCAGCCTCGACCCCAAAGGATGCTGCCAGGAGTGGGTCGCCAGCCAGGCTTTGCACTGCCCGGCTGCGCCCCATCGAGCCCGTCGCCCCAACTGATTTCCACCTACCTGATCGTTCCCTTACCCAGCCCACGTGTCCCTGGCATGGCCCTGGGTGCCGAAGGGGATTGCAGTGAGGGCTGTGCCCCCCCCACCCATGGTGCTTCCACCACCTTTCAGCGATGCCCGAGAGCGGCAAGCCGGTCTGCCAGCATGCTTGCCTGTTTCCCCACGTGCCAGTGCACGCTGTTGTCATGCTCAGAGGATGCTGTGCTGGGGGACCTGCAGCCCTGGAGCCGTCCTGCTGCCAGCGCTGCCCGCGGGGGCTGAGCTCGAGTCTTCTCCCTTTCATGGTCACTACAGCCCCGGTGCCACCAGGCACCATATCCCCAACCTCACCAATGAACGCGGATCCAGCCGTGCATCACCCTGGGGTGGTTACGCTGCTTGGAGGCGGCTGTTACCCTGCCCGCAAGCTTGCATGCTTCCTCCTCGCCGTGCAGACGCCTGGCACAGGCTGGGCCGGCTCCAGTGCTTCCTCGGGCTCTCCCCTCTGCCGGCTCTCACCCGTGGTTCATCCTCCCGGGGGGTGTGCAGCCTGCTCACCTCCTCCCGGGGTGCCTTCCCCAGCAAATTGGGGCTCCCCCAGTGAGCCACAGTGGCCCCAGCCCCGGCACCAGGAGCCAGACCCGTGGCAGGCAGCAGCACCAGCGCTGTGCCATCCCACCCTGCCCACCGCAGAGTTTCTGCCCCAGCCCAGCCATCAACATGGCTGTCCCCCGGCCAAATCGCCATCTCTGCACCCATGGCTCCCGTCAGTGCTGCACCCTCACCCCGGGGCAGAGATGGCTTCCCGGCGCAGCAACCCAGAGACCACAGCCAAACACGGGGTACATTAAACACCCCACACACACTGCATCTCCCAGCTGCCTGCGAGCACGCTATGGGAGCCTGTGCCAAAGTGCATGGTTGTCCCTCGCCACAGATCCAATGGCCCCGGCCACACAGCACCCACCTCTTGCCCAGGAGCAGCTTGCTATGGTCTCGGTTGCTGCGGGAGGAGCAGAATGCGGCCGTGAGCCCCTGGCCTTGCTCGCTGTGCTGTGCCATGCTGTGCTGTGCCGTGCCGTGCCGTGCCGTGCCATGGGGCCAAGGCTCACCTGCACAGCAGGCTCTGGGCCACACAGCCCAGGGCGGCCAGCAGCAGGGCGCCGGAGACAGTCAGCACGGCCACAAACCAGGCTGGTGGGTGCCATGCCGCCTCCGTCCGCGTGACAACCAGCGGCTCCTTCCGCAGTGTCTGCAGAGGCAGCGGGGTGAGGGGGCACACAAGGGCCGGGGAGCCTGACGGAGCCGGGAGCACTGCCTGGCCAGGGGGCTCTGCTCACCGTGTGCCGGGTGGTGGTGCTGGGTGGCACTGGGGTGCTCCGGGGGGTGACGTGCACCACCAGTGCCACCACGGTGCTGCGGCGGGGGGCACCGGGGCCACCCCACACCTCCACCAGCAGCACAAAGGTACGGGTCTCGGCCAGGTCATTGGGGAGGTAGAAGAGGGTGTTCCCCTCCAGCTGAAAGCGCCCGTCCTCATTGCCTGGACGAGAGGGTCTGCTCAGTGCCACACCGCGGTGAGGGGCTGGGTTGTACTTGGCCGCTCCTCACCTCCAGCGATGGTGTATGCCAGCACGGCACCGTCGGAGCTGCCCTGGCACGCCAGGCGGGTGACAGGCTGGCGGCCACCCGACCTGGCCATGATCCGCAGCTCCTGCACCTCAGGGGTACACACCGGTGCCTGGTCCGGCACAGCCTGCCGGGAGCAGGGAGAAGCGGTATAGCACCTGCGGTGCTTGCACCCACCGTGGTTCACCTGACGGGCTTGCACTCGCACCTGCAGGTGCACGGCCACGTCGCACAGGCAGCTCCGACGCTTTGCCGGGTCCAGGTCATTGCGGGTGTCTGTCAGCCGCACTGTCAGCCTGTAGCTCTTGTGCCGCTGGGAGTCGAGGGGTCCCACCACGCGGATCTCGCCTGTGGGGTGGTGTGAGCTGCTGGGCACCCACAGGTGCCACAGGGTGCAGTGGGGGCTGGGGAAGGGGCTGGGCACTCACCGGTGCGTGTGTCAATGGAGAAGGGCTGCGTGGGGCTGGGGCCTCCCTCCAGGCTGTACTCAAGGCTGTCCAGTGGGTAGTCACGGTCAGTGCCGGCCACACGTCCCACGGTGCTGCCGAAAGCCGCTGTCTCCGGCACGGTGAAGGTGGCACCACTGGGGCACACCGGTGTGAATTCGTTGACGGGTGTCACCGTCACGAGCACGGGCACGTGGGCTGTGCGGCACATACAGTGGCTCAGCCGTGCTGGCACCACCCCACAGCCTGCACTGGGCTGGGTGTGCTCTCCCCTGGACAGGCTGGGGGACACGAGGACAGTGGCACCACCACCATGGGCAGGCGTCTCTGGGGCAGCAGGGGAGGAACATTTCCTCTGTGATCTGCCAGTTTTGGGGTCGGGAAGGGCCTTTTCCCACCTACCCCGTGACCTCCCCCATTGCACCCCCCTCCCCGAGCACCCCCTGGGGACACGGGCACTCACTGCTCCGTGGGGGCTGCCCTCCTGCCGTCACCACAATGGTGGCCGTGAACTGGAAGCCCACAGCAGCCACGGCCTCCGAGTCGTAGTCCAGGGTGGTGTTGACCTGCCGAGCCAGGGTAGGGGGGTCAGGCAGAGCCAGGGTGCCCTGCAAAGCTGTGATGCCAGGGAAGCCAGAGGAAGTGAGGGGGGGAACAGGCAGGCCTGGGGGGGTAGAGAGCCCCCGGATCCCCAGTCCAGGACCTGGTGTGACAGCACGTGTCAGATGGTCCCCACTGTCCTGCTGGGCTCCCCCAGGTCCTGGGCGCTGCCTGTGGCCCCGCTCACCTGCAGCCGTGGCCCCTCCATGCAGAAGCGGGAGCGGGAGGTGGGGGGCCCCTCAAGGGCATAGTGCAGGCTCCCGTTGGTGCCGGTGGGGTCGGTGCACCTCAGCGTCACCAGGGTGCTGCCGGGGGACACTGTCTCGGGCACCTGGGACCTGTGGCGGGGCGGCTGGCAGCTCAGCTCCCGTCCCCCGTGTCCCGGGCATGGCAGAGCATCCCCCACACCCCACTCCCCCCCAGACTGTACATGGAGAGGGCTGGGACACAGCTTGGCGCCTGCCGGCCTGTCCCCTGCACGGTGACGTTGAGCATGGTGGTGGCGTGGTCGGTGGGGTGCAGCGCGTTGTAAGCCCGGACGAGGAGGCGTGCATGGGCCACCTCCAGCTGGCAGGTGCTGCGGATCTCGCCCGTCACTGTGGGAGATGGCACGGCCTTGTGAAGGGCACGGGGACGGGGACAGGGTGGCCCCGGGGACCTCGCCACCCCGCTCACCCTCGTCAATGGTGAAGAGTGCGGGCGCCGTGGGAGCCAGGATGGCATAGCGGACGTTGTCACCACTGGCGTGGACCTGCGTGACCACCTCCAAGGGGCCGATGCCCTCTGGTACCGTCACGGCCCACTGCGGCTCGCTGCAGGCAAGGTGGGCAGCATGACATGGCCTGGTGCCACCAGCACCCCCCACCTGGCCCAGCCCCACTCACAGGAAGGTGACGCGGGGACGGTGCGATGGCAGCACCTCCACCCTCACGGTCCCGCTGCAGTTGTGCCCGTGGCGGTCCATGACCTCGATCTCCAGCCTGAACATCTGCAGGGCAGCGCCGGGGCGGCCATGGAAAAGCCCCGAGTGGCACCAGGGACAGGGATGGGGACAGGGATGGGGACAGAGACAGGGGTAGGGATGGGGATGAGGATAGTAATAGGCACAGGGACAGGAATAGGGACTGGATGGGGACAGGAGCAGGGACAGAGACAGGGGTAGGGATGGAGACAGGGATGAGAATGGGGCTTGGAGCAGGAACAGGGGTGCGAATACAGATAGAGATGGGGATAAGGACGAGCTGGAGACCAGAATGGGGACAGAAACGGTGACAGGGATGAGGACTGGGACAGGACTCGAGATGCAGAAGGGGATGGAGCCAGGGATGGGAACAGGGATAAGGACAGGGCTGGAGCACTCCCAGGGCCGGGGGGAAATGGGTGCCCAATGGGAGGAGCAGGATGCGGAGAGCTGCGGGCAGTGCCAGCGAGGGGCTAAGCCCAGGCGGGCTGAGAGGTGGCTGTGACAGCCTGGGGATGCTGCTGCCCACCTGGGTGTCCTTGCTGGGGTTGAAGCCGTCAGCAGGCGCCAGCACCAGGCCCTGGCGGGTGAGCACGAGCGGCGTGTCGTGGTTTCGGAGCCTGAACTGCAGAGAGACAGGCAGCGGGAGGAGGGTGGGAACCTCTGTCCCCCCTCCACGCCTGGGGTCCCGCCATCCCCAAGGCTGCTACTGCTTGTGGGGGCTGCCGGACCCTAGGGCAGACGCTACTCACCATCAGCCCGCCGAGCGGCTGAGGCAGCACCACGTACAGAGGCGTCCGGGGTGCCACGTCCGCCAGCACCTGCACTACGTCTCCCCCTGTGATGCAGCATGGCCATGGGAGCCCAGTGCCAGCTGGTACCCGCAGGCCCCGCCGCCTCGCACCCCCCGGCTCCTACCTGCACTGGCAAAGGGGGCATCACAGCGCAGCACCTGCCCCGCCATCACCCAGACAAAGAGCCGCTCTTCCACCTCGTCCTCGCCGGGACAAGAGGCCCACAGGGTCAGGGTGTACTGCTTCACCCGGCGGGCATCAAGCTCCGCACTGGCATGCAGCGTCACCTGTCACAAGGACACAATGCTCAGCAGGGCGCCCGCAGGCTCCTGCCCCACTCCCCGTCCCCCAGCCGCACCTCTGCCTGAAATGTGCTGGCAGCTGCAGGGTCGGCGCTGACGGTGATAGGGTTGAAAGGGTGGCCGGGCTCGATGCCGCGCAGGGTGACGTTGGGGCTGCCGCTCGCATTGCTGCAGGACACGGTCACCTCGGCCACGTGGGTGCCCGGCGCCGCATCCTCGCTCAGGGCCACCACGCGCGGCAGGTCAGGCAGGGCTGGCAGGAGACCCCAGGGACCGGCCTCGCAAGTGGCCAGCACCACCGACAGCTTGCCCAGCCGTACTTAGGGAGCCCTGCTCCTGCACCCAGGCACCCACGTGGGCATAGGTCTCCCTGCCAGGCGCAGCAGGACCCAGGGCACCCCGCTCTTACCTGCTGCTCTGATGAAAATCCCTGCAAAGAGGAGAGTGTCACCCCAGCCTGCCGGGCTGTGTCCCGGCAATGCCCTGGGGAGGCCCCAGAGATGCCCCCATGATGCTCCAGAGATGCCCCAGTGGTGCCCGGATATGCTCCAGCGATGCCCCCAAGATACCCTGGTAATGCCGTGGCAATGCCCTGAGGATGCCCCAGTGATGCCCCCTCCCTGCCTGAACCCAGCCAGGCAGCTGCCGGCCCCTCTGCCAATCCTGGGGTCAGCCCCAGACACAGGGGGGGCAACTGGGGGAAGCCTGTCCCCTGTCCCGCTCCTCTCGGTCCCCTACCTAGGGTCTGGCAAAGGGTGCCTCCAATGCTATGAGCATAAAGTGCCTACCTGGGGCACGGAGGCTGAGGAGGAGGAGGAAGGTGAGGCGTCCGTGCATACCCATGGCTCGCTGGCTGTTTGGGACAAGCTGGAGCCCGTTGCCACGGGTGCTGGGCACCACCCCGGCCCAGTGTCACGCCAGCCATCCGCGGCTGCCAGCCCGGCCCCAGGGCAGGGACAGGGCACGGTCCCGGTGCCCCCAGCTCCCACACGCCTCTGCTCCCAGGCTCTTGCCACCCCCTGGGTGCCAGCTGCCGCACCACGCTGCCTCGCCATGTGGCACGCTCGGGAACCGGGAAAATTAACTAGGAGCTAATTTTTGGCCCCGTTCTCCTTCATTTGCAAACCATAGCCACTTCTCCCGGAATTCCTATTAAGCGCTATTAGCTCCCAATTAATAGGCGCTGGCGGAGCACGGACCCTGTGGCCGGGGTCACCTGTCCTTCCTCCAAACCTATTTTGGCAGCCCGGCGGCCGCGGGTGCCTCCACCGGGGCCCT
>NW_008794166.1:728819-729399 GCF_000699145.1 Aptenodytes forsteri | reverse complement strand
GGCTCGGAGCGGTGGCACATCGCCAGCAGGGCTGGCTGAGAAGGTCCCAGCCAGCGGGGAGGGGGACGGGGACGGGGATCGGGACGGGGACTGGGACGGGGACAGGGATGGGGACAGGGACAGCCCGGCCAGCAGCTCCGTCGGGGCTGGCCGGAGGGGGCTGGTTTACCGGGACGGGGGAGCAATCCCTCCTGCTCGCTTGGCTTCCCGCGGCTCCAGCACAGAAAGGAAAGCGGACGTAACACCCTGCTTTTGGGTTCAGACAATAGGAATTCAAGAGCGAGGAGCGGCCTGGCTGCGGGAGCCAGCCGCCCCTTCCAGCGCCTGCCCGGCCACGCTCCGTTCAGCCCTCAGCCCCCACATTCCCCGGTGCTTTGGGGGGGTCCTGGCCCTGGGCGCAGGCCTGGCTGTACCCTGACGTCACCCGGGGTGTCCCCGGCTGGAGGGCACAGGGTGGGTGGGGTGGCCCTGCCAACGCATGGGGGGAGCGCCCCACCCAAGCACCCGTGGGTGCCATGGGGCTGCAGCTGGCCCTGCGCCACCAAGCAGGGTCTTGCCGGTGGGGTGTCCCGGCTGCCGC
>NW_008794166.1:726701-727942 GCF_000699145.1 Aptenodytes forsteri | reverse complement strand
GCGGGCGCTGGAGTCCGCCGAGACACAGGACTGGACTGTGGCACTGCTGTCACAGAGCCGGAACCGGCAGCCCCTGGTGCTGGGCGACAACTGCTTCGCCGACCTGGTGGAGAACTGGATGGACCTGCCTGAGGTGGGCGCCGAACCCCGGCGCCGAACCCCTGCTGAGCCTTCCCGCCGGCTGGCCAAGCCCCCTGCCTTCCTTCTCAGCCTCTCGGGCAACGTACGCCGTAAGTTGGCCAACATGGCCCGGCCCCGGGGGGCCGAGAGTGCCCGGCCGGGGGGCCGCGAAGCCACCAAGCGTTTCTCCTGCCCGCTGGGGCTAGGGGGGCAGCCCAAGGGCGCCTGCTTCCACCAGTCCCACAGCAACATCGCCCAGCTGGCCACGGACTTCCACCGCTTCACCGCCCTCATGAACAGCCGCAGCCGCCAGCCCATCATCTGCAACGATGTTATCGGCTACATTTAGCCCTGCCTGCCTCTGCCTGCACCCTCCTCCGCTGTAAATAAACCCCAGTTTTGTACGGTACGGACACAGCAGCATTTATGGGGGGGGGGGCTGCCTGCACCCCAACTCTGGGCAGGGGCAGGCAGGGGTTTTTTTTCAACGAGGGACAATGCATCGGAGCTCATCCTGCAGCTTTTATTGCACAAGACAGGGGGTGCTGGCCCCCCACTCAGGGTAGGGAGCAGAGGAGGGGGGGACGGGCATCTTCGGCCTCAGCATCCTCTCCCTCACACACGTAATACACGTAATACAGCTCCAGCTCCCGCTGCCCTGGCTCCCCGGCATCCTCCAGGTTCTCTGATAACCTGTAGCAGGGAGAGTAGGTTTGGGGGATGCTGACTTGTCCCCTCATCCTGGCAGGGCGCCTCGGGGGTGGCCGGCCACAGGAGCATTTATGGGGGGGGGGGCTGCCTGCACCCCAACTCTGGGCAGGGGCAGGCAGGGGTTTTTTTCAACGAGGGACAATGCATCGGAGCTCATCCTGCAGCTTTTATTGCACAAGACAGGGGGTGCTGGCCCCCCACTCAGGGTAGGGAGCAGAGGAGGGGGGGACGGGCATCTTCGGCCTCAGCATCCTCTCCCTCACACACGTAATACAGCTCCAGCTCCCGCTGCCTGGCTCCCCGGCATCCTCCAGGTTCTCTGATAACCTGTAGCAGGGAGAGTAGGTTTGGGGGATGCTGACTTGTCCCCTCATCCTGGCAGGGCGCCTCGGGGGTTGCCCCTCCGGGGC
>NW_008794166.1:724885-726604 GCF_000699145.1 Aptenodytes forsteri | reverse complement strand
TACCCAGCCAGGCTGGGGGGACGCAGGGGCCGGCAGCGCAGGGCCGGGCAGGGGTCCCGCCACGGGAAGTGCTGCCGGCAGGATGTTTATCCAGCAGCTGGCTGGGAGCTGCGCTGCAGCTGGAGTGGCTCAGGATGGAAGGAGAGGGGTCTGGCAGCCTCCCCAGGGCAGGATTGGGCCCCAGAGCTGGGGACCTACCTCTGCGCCCGCTGCCGGGTCCGTGTCTCTTCGTCCTCCTCCCTGTCGTAGAGCACGGTGTGGCCGCGCAGGAGCATGGTCACGGTCCAGCCATGTGTCCTCTGCAAGAGGTAGTGTCAGGATCAGCCCTGTACCCCCCAGGGTGACCCGGCTGGGTGCCGCCCGCGCCAGGCTCACCTGCAGCCAGTCCAGCACCTCCTGCACTGTCATCTCCTGCCCATCTGCGCCGACTGCCCGCATCTCCAGCCGATCCCAGGAGCTCCACTCCCGCCCACCGTACTGCAAGGGGGAGTGTGGGGTAGCAACTGGCAGGGACTGGTGGGGCACGAGGGCTGGGGTACAGCAGGGCAGGCAAAGGGATCAGTCTGAGGGCAGGGGGACGGGGGCACCGTGGAGGTCCAGGGGCAATGGGGGGCACAACCGTCCCCCTGGCAATGCTGCGTCTAGGGAGCAATAGGAGTACTGCCATCCCCCCACACACTACCATGGTCCAGGAGCAATGGGGAGCATCGCCACCCCTCCCCAGCACCACCAGGGTCCAGGGGCAGTGGGGGGCACCTCCGTCCCCCCGGCACTGCAGGGGCCAGGGTTGGCGTGGGGCCAGCGCTGCCTCCAGCCCCGGGCCAGGAAGGGCGCACAAAGGGCCATTGAAGCGCTGACCAGCCCCACACAATCACTTCTTCTCACGCCCATGGCCCCCCGACCCCAGCTCCAGCTCCAGCCCGAAGGGGCCAGAGAGGCGCCAACCTTGGGGCCGAGTGCCGGATGCGGCCCCGTGCCGTCTGGCACGGCTGCCCCGCCATCTGCCCTCACTGCAGGCAGCGCCAGCCCCTGCCCAGCGCTGGCCCCGGCCCCGCTCGGGAAGGGGCATTCGCACCTTGCCGCTCTCCTCTCCTGCCTTCTGCTGCCTTCTTACCTCCTGCCTTCTGCTGCCTGCACTTATCCCACCAGGGTGGAAAGGGCTTAACCCCATCCTCACCGGGGCGGCATGGACCCAGGCGATTGCCCAGTGCAGAGGGAACGCCACTGCCTGTCCCAGCACCCCGGAAAGCCTGTCCCCCAGGCTGAGACTGCCCCCCAGGGTGAGCTCCCCGGGCCCCCGTGGGACCGCAGGTCACGCCAAGTGGGCCCGTGGGACACATGCTCCCAGTACGGCCAAGCGGCCGGGCAAGTCCTCATCATGGGACACGGAGGTGCCGGGCACTGCTGCAGGGACCTGAGGTCATGGCCAGCCCCAAGCAGCATCCTCCACCCAGGGACAGCGCCAACCTGGGGGCCCGGCGGCCAGGACGGCACAGGCCTGGGCAGCCTGCGGGGTGCGGGGCGCGAGGAGGCCGTGGGGCGGCCAGGAAGCCTGAAGTGGTGCCGGAGCTGGTGTGAGGCGGTGGAGGCGCCTCCCTCCCCCTCTTCCTGCCCCCGGCCCTGGGCCCCCCAGGCCAATCTGGTTCCAATCGGCGCTTCCTGCCGCGCCGGAAGGGCTGCCTCGCACGCCATAAACCCCCAGACAAAGGGGCCTCTATC
>NW_008794166.1:718935-724698 GCF_000699145.1 Aptenodytes forsteri | reverse complement strand
CGGCTGCCACGGCCCCCCGCCCTCTGGCTGCGGGGCTCGCTGTGGGGCCCACTGTGGGGCAGCAGGGCTGCCTCAGCCCCACGGGCACCCCAGAGCATCTTGGTTGGGCCCGAAGCTGGGGCGAGCGGGACAGCACTGGCGGCTTGGTGCCAGGGGGGCGGCTGCAGGAAGGAGCCGGTTCCTTGCTGCCTGGCGGCGTGCCTGGCCCACTGCAGCACCCAGATCCATTTCCAGAGCCCCACGGCCAGGGCTGCCCCTCCTGCATGGCCACCTCCTTGCTCCTGGGTTCCCCTGGCATTGCCCCACAGCAGCTGCCACTGGGAGCTGGGGCACCCCGAGACCCCTGGGTGTTCCCCACCTGCCCTGCCCCAGGGGAGAGGGTCCTACCCGGTAGGTGCGGGGTGGCACAGGCTGGGTGCGGAGCAGCCAGCAGTTGGATAGGCAGAGGTGGCTGTTGCGGTAGCAGCTGGGGTCCTGGCACCCCCACACCAGCTTGTAGACCTCCAGGCATGCCAGCCCGGCCACGGCCGCTGTGGTGGTGATGATGGCGGGCACAATCCGCCCGGCGATCCGCTTGCTCTGAGGACAGGCGGGGGTGTCACCGGCTGCCCCACACAGCACAGGGACTCCTGACCTCACGGGCTGCCCTCCTCACCGTCAGCCAGTCGGCAGGGGGGATGCCGTAGTTCTCTGCACGCAGGTTGGACGCCGCCATGATGAAGTCCACGTGGATGTTGTTGTCCTGCAGGAAAGAGCGTGGGGACATCAGCCTCCTGTGGGGACATCGGCATCCAGTGGGGACTAGCAGCCACCAACTCCCCAAGCTGAGCAGGGCCGCCTGCCCGGCCCCGGGTACCTTCTCGAAGTGGATGGGCTCCATCAGGGGCACTTGCGCCTCCTCACCCCCTACCAGCTCCTGTCTCCGCTGCACAAGGTCCTGGGTGAGTGCTGCCAGCTGCACGCCATCTGGGGGCACAGGGACCCCCAGGGTGGTACCCTTGCACCGTGGCACTGTGGGGGGCACAACACGGTGCCCCCCCTCTTGGTCTGGGTCCTCCTGGGTGCTGAGGCAGGGACAAGCAGCTCCGCAGCCCCACTGCCACCAGGCTGGAACCAGGGATGTGCCCCGAGAGACTCAGGGGTGCTGGAAGCCTCACCCACAGGCGCCTGCACCTCCTCCCGCTCCTCCGTGAGGGGGATCTGGAGCCCCTCCTGGGGTGCGAAGGGTGGCAGGACCATGCTGCGGAGGATGGTCTGGGTGGCTGCCCGGTCACTGCATGGTGGCACCTTGTGCGCTTGGGCAAAGAGGTGGGCAGCAGCCAGGATGTACTCCAGGTGGGTGTCCTGTGGGGGCAGAGCGCACAGGCAGCCAGGGTGGTCCATGAGCCCACATGGCCAAAAGATGCCCACTTTGCCCTGAGGTGGAGATGGAGGTGCCTCTCCTCCTCCTGCAGCAGAGCACATGTGGGATGTCCCCAGCAATGCTCTTGGCCAGCTGGGGGATGTGGACAGACCCAGCCCAGGACCTGGCAGCCCCGGACAGGCTGTGGCAGGTGGAGCACGACTACAGTCCGGCATCCACCGTACCCCTGGCACAGGCTCAGCTCTCCCCCTGCCCGCACTGTCCCCTGCGGCTCTCCCCTGCACTCACGTTGTCGGGGTCGAATGTCAGCGGATGGGGACAGCTCCTGTCCCCTGCCCAGAAGGGGACACCCGGGCTGGTTTCCTGCCACAGGGAGAGCAGAGTCAGGCCCGGGGACACCGTCCCCCCCAGCTGCAGCGGGGTGATTGGCAGAGGGGAGAGGATGTGGGGGGTGCCAGCCCCATGGGTGCCGGGCTCACGTGCTCCGGGGGGAAAGTGTGCAGCAACTGGGTGATGGCATCATGGTAGCAGCTCTGCCAGTGCTGGCGGGCCCAGTGAACGCAGTCCTGCCAGTCCCGTGGCCGCTCCCACAGGCTGCCCCGCACTTGCTCCAGGACCTCCAGAGCCTTCCCTGCCGGCAGCTGCTCTAGGAAAGCCGGGTCTCTGCAAAACCAGGCGTCGCTGCTGCTGGCCCAGGAGCAATCCCGTGGGACGCTCCGGGCAGGATGCGGCAGTCTGTCCCCCTCTACCCAACCCCAGCAGCGGCAGGCAGCTCCCCGGCAGGGCTGGCAGCCGCTCTCCCGGCGCCACTCCTCCAAGCCCACTCACTTCATGAACCGGTTGACGTGCTCTGCGGGCAGCTGGAAGAGGCCCTCAAACTCATCGCGGGCCCACTGCGGAGGGGAGCAGGGGTTGAGCACTGGGACCGCCCCCTCGTGCCCCCCGGGACCCCCAACCCAAGCCCAGGGGGAGGGAGAGACCGTGCCAGGGCCGGGGCTGACGGCAGAGCTCGGGCTGCCAGCAGGAAGCAGCTGGGGCCGTATCCTGCCAGTGGCCCACTGCCGGACCATGGCCGGAGGGGGAAACAGGAAAGGAAGACAAAAGTGCCAGGACTTCCTCGCTGGGTGCCGGGGCCAGCGTGGCACAGCCTACCTGCAGCGTGTGCTGGATGGTGCGGGGGAAGTACCGCAGGGTGCAGAGGGGGAAGGTGCCATCCCCGGGGGCGCTGGCCGGCTCCAGCGGCTTGGTCAGACAGGGCACCATGGCCAGCACGCTCCCCCGTGGCCCCTCTGTGCCTGAGTCCAGCAGCGGTGTGAGGCAGCGGAAGCAGCGGCTCTCCAAGTAGGCGCCTGTGGGGAGCCAGGGGTGCTGGGGCTCCGGGGGGCACGTCCGGGGGCTCGGCCCCTTTCCCCCCCCCAGCACTCACGGGCCTCCAGTGTGTCCAGGGCGCTGGCGACGCCGTCCAGGCGCCGGAAAAAGTTGTCCCTGTAGAGTGGCTCGGTGGCAGGTCCCACCTGGTTCTGGTGAGCCGTCACCCTGATGCTGGGGTTCATGCGCCGCACGGCCGCTGCGGCCACCACCGACTTCGGCTTCTGCCAGGGCAGAGAGGGGGTGGGCAGCTCTCCCCTGCCCCACAGCCCCAGGGAGCACCCGGGACAGCCAAGGTGCCCTTCGGGGGGAGCTCGGTCCCTGCTTCGCAGCGCCTCACCGATATATCCGCCGAGCGGTAGAGGAGCTGCCGATGGAGGTTGGAGAGGGCAACGGTGTCCATGTCGGTGACGGTGAGGTCCCCGCCTGGCCCCGCTGCCAGTCCCATCATGGCAAAGTTTTTCAGCAGCTCGCAGCCGATGGCACCAGCTCCCACCTGCCAGGGCAGAGCCGCTGCAGCTCCCTGTGCGCTGGCTGGCCACTCCGCAGCCTCTCCTGGCACTGCGGTACCCGCCCCGGCTTACCACCAAGTACTTCTGGCGGCCCAGCTGCTCCTGGAAGGCGGCCCCGAAGACAGCGATCTGGCCATCATAGCGAGAGCCCCTCTGCCGGGACAGAGAAGCCGCGTGAGCACAGGCAGCTGCGGCACCCCCAGCACCTGGGACGGGATCGGCACGTGCTCTCACTGGGGCGCAGTCGTCCTCCGTCAGCTGCACAGCCCCCTCCAGCGCCAGGCACTCCAGGGCATCGAAGTACAACCACTGGTCCAGGGGCAGGAACTTCTTGGTGATGGCCTGGGGCAAAAAGGGCTCTGTCAGCTCGGCAGCCTGCCAAGCCCTGCTGCTCAGCCTGGCGTCCCCAGGCGGACAGCAAGAGCCCTCTTGTGGTCACCGAACGCTGCCGGACAGCTGTGTGGAGCATGACCAGTGGGACCCCTGCTCTGCTCACCTTCAGCACCTCCTGGGCCGCCAGGGCCCCGACGACAGCGGCCATGGGGCACAGGTCCCCCGCGCTCACGCTGGCGAAGGCTCGCACGACGTCCTCATCCAGGGGACCCTGCTGTGCCTCCAGGCTCCGTGCCAGCTCCAGTACCCGCTCGGCATCCACCTGCGGGCAGAGGGGCGAGGGCAGCCCCAGGTCAGGATGGCGGGGGGCTGGGGAAGCCAGGTAGGGGCAGGATGGGGACTCACCGGCGCCCTGGGCCGGGGAAGGCGGCCCTGCTCCCCACGGAAAGCGTGCAGGGCCTGGAAGGCGGCATGCAGGCTGCGGCTGCGTGGCGCGTCCGGGCTGGCGGGCTGCGGCTGCGTGGCAGGTCCTCGGGACTTGCCACTTGGATCTGGGGCTCTGCCAGAGCCCGGTGCAGGGGCTCCTGCCAGCACAGCGCCAGGGCTCAGGCAAGCGCTTCCCTGGGGCCGGGTCACGGCACAGCACAGCACAGCGGTGCCACAGCCCAGGTGGCAGTACCGCAGGGCCAAGGGGGGACTTACGTAGGAGTGCACCTGGGGCAGTCGAACCTGCGAGACCAGGCCCCCGCAGCGGTAGGGCGAGAAGGAGCTGGTGTCACCGATCTCCAGCCTGAAGTCATCTGGGGACAAGAGGGGGACAGATGTCACGGTCACTGTCAAGGACCCGGTGAGTTCCCCGACCCTGGGTCGGGGCCACCAGGACCTCCTGAGCAGCTCACCCAGCACGTGCACGGGGACAGGCTCCCGGCCGTTCAGCTCCGTCATCCCCTCCACGCCGGAAAACGTCACCAAGTCACCATCGCAGAAGAGGTGGTCGCGGCTGTCTTCTGCCCCCACGTACGTCACCACACCCGGGTTGCCCTGAGGAGGGGAAGCAACATGAGGGTTGGGGACCTGACCCGGGTGGCCTAAAGCCACCAGAGGAGGCAGTGGTGTTTCACGGAAGCTTGCTGAGGCTGCCCTCCTACCTGGGAGATGTGCTGCACGGCGGCGCACACCGGGTCCCCTTCTGCCGGGTCGTCAACGACAAAGCACTCCCCGAAGTCACAGAACAGCTGCCTGGAGAGGACCAACAGGGTTTTGCCGGAGGCGCCACCTCGCCAAGCTGCCCGAGTGCTGCCAGGTCCCGCGCAGGCCGAGCAGCCATGCCGGTGGGACGGGGGCACAGGCTACAGAGCAGGGCAGGGGACAAGGTGACCCGGAGCCAATGGCAGGACCCTGCGGCAGAGACACCTTACCCCGCCAGCCCCTTGGCGTCAGCCACGATGAAGTAGATGCCCCGGGCATGGCAGAAGTCCCCGATGCGGAGCTGCTCCTCCAGCGGGGACTCGGTCAGCACCACCACCTGCACAGGGGCCGTCAGTGGGCGCTGCCGTCCCAGGGGGCCCCGGGGCACGGGGGCACGAGCTCACCTGGAAGGAGGTGAGGAAAGCCTCCGACAGCTCCCCGGTGTGAGCTGTCACCACCACGTGGGGGTTCAGCTCGGCCAGAACCCGCTGGGACGCCTCGGCACGGTTCTGACCCATGTCATTCTCCCCCAGGAGGAACTGTGGGGTGGGCGCACGGTGGGGCACCCCGTGAGTTTGGGGTGCTGCCCGCCACAACGGGGCGCTCCATGGGGCCCTGCCCGCACTGGCGGGGGGCCCTCTGCTGGGGACCATACCCATGACACGAGACACCCCGTGGGCCCTGCCTGTCACGTGCCTACATCGTCACGATGAGGGGCACCCTGGGCCATACCCGTGACAGGGACCTCCCATTCCACACTCCTTACCAGGACCCCCAACCTGCACCTGTTACTGGGAGCCCCCCACCCCGTACCCATACCTGCAACAGGGATCCCCCAGCCACACCCATTACCGTGACCTCCACCCACACCTGTACCTGGTACTGGGACCCCCACCTGTACCCATTACCGGGACCCCTGTCTGTACCCATACCCATTACCGGGACCCCCACCCGTACCTGTACCCATTACCGGGACCCCCACCCGTACCTGTACCCATT
>NW_008794166.1:717115-717498 GCF_000699145.1 Aptenodytes forsteri | reverse complement strand
CGGCTGTGGAGCCGGTGAAGACACACCGGGAGTGAGGAGCGCTGTGACCCGCCGGGCACTGCCCACACCATTAAAATGCTGTGCCCCACCTGCTGCCCCTTGCTTTGGCACCCACCGCTGTCACCGAAGAGGCCAGGAGAGTGGGGCGGGGGCGTTTATTGGGGCTGGGGCGCCGTGCCTGCGGCGGGCGCTGGCCTCACTTGGCCATGTAGTACTGGGTGGGCACGAAAGGCATCTTGGTGATGAGGGCTGGGTGCTGCTTCTTCCGCACCTCGACAGTGAGCGCGGTGCCAGCCCGGCTGTGCACCGCTTCCTTCCGCACCTCGACAGTGAGGTGCCAGCCCGGCTGTGGACCGCCTCCACATAGCCCATGGCTATATTCT
>NW_008794166.1:715580-717084 GCF_000699145.1 Aptenodytes forsteri | reverse complement strand
GGTGGCTGCCCCCCCCCCCCCCGCCCCCTGCCGTGACCACAGCTTGGGGCCATGCCCGTGCTAGCCCTGCTGCCCCCACCTACCCACAGGTGTTCCCTCGGGGCCCAGGATGGCCATGTGGGGCCGGATGGGGGGTCCCACCGATGTCAGCCCCACGCGCTTGCGCTTCGGCTTCTCTTTCACTTGCGCCATGATGATGGCTGCCCCGGGGAAGTCCATGGCTGCGCGCCGGCGCTTCCCTGCAGGGCAGAGACGGGTGAGGGTCGGCGATGCCCACCTGGTCCCCTTACACCCCGTTGGGGACGTGGGGGCACCTCGCCCCTCTGCCTGCCCTGAGGAGGAGGTGGGGGCGGACGTGGCCCTGACCTACCCAAGGTCCACAGCAGCCCAGCCTCAGCAGGTGTGGTGGTCTCGTCGATGTCGTTGCCGTAGAGGCAGAGCCCGGCCTCCAGGCGCAGGCTGTCCCTGGCTGCCAGCCCTGCTGGCCACACCTCAGGGACACCCAGCAGCCGCTCAGCCAGCTCCACCGCCCGCCCAGTGGGCACCGAGATCTGCAGGGGGACACGGGCAGGGTCAGCGGGGCACAGCCTTCCCCTGCGTAGGGTGGGGGGGGGGGTGTGTGGTGCTGGCATGGCTCCCGGGGTACCTCCACGCCATCCTCGCCGGTGTAGCCGCAGCGCGTGACCCGGCAGCCCGGCACGCTGAAGACCGTCGTGGTGATGCTGTTCATGAAGGAGAGCTTGGCCAGGTCGTCTGGCAGCCCTGCCTGCAGCACCCGTGCCATCGAGGGACCTGGGGAGGCAAGTGGCTCTAGGGGACGGCAGTGTCCAGGGAAGGGGGGGATGTGGGGAGGGCACTGACATCCATCGGGCAAGGACCCAGAGGAGGGCGCAGTCCAGCGCCCACTGAGGGTGAGACCCCCACATGGTGATGCTTGGTGCCAGCCCACACAGAGCCCCCGCTACCTTGCAGAGCTAGCAGCGCGTTGTCCGACACCTCCAGGTGGACGTCACTGCCGGCAGCCTGCAGCTCCGCCGCTCTGCCCTGCCAGGGTGACAGTGGGCTGCTAGCACAGGGACCAGGCTGGTGCCAGCCCCACATGTGGCCGTGGCCACCTCACCCCACGCAGCCACAGACGTCACCAAAAGATTGGACGACTCATTCCCACCGCGTGTCCCCACCTCCCGTGGGGCTCAGGCAGCCCCGTACCCTCATGATGGCCAAGTCCTTGTCAGTGCAGCCGGCGTTGGACACCACGTAGAGGTGATCTTCTGAAGTGTTGGTGATGATGAGGTCGTCTACGATGCCGCCCCTCTCGTTGGTGAGCAGCGTCAGGGTGCCCTGTGGGACGTGGCCCTCGGGAGCGTGGGCAGGCTGCCCGTCCTCTCCTGTCCCCCCTGCCCGCCCGGGGCATCCCTGGGGACCTCTGACCCCGCTGGACACCCGGTGCCCCCCCGGTGCTCCGTACCTGTCCTGGCTTCAGCTCAGCGATGTCCCCCCCCAC
>NW_008794166.1:712539-715039 GCF_000699145.1 Aptenodytes forsteri | reverse complement strand
AGACAGGCAGGCACAGGCAGGACCAAGGTAGCAGCTTTTAGTCGTGACCGAGGCTCTCCCCGCCGCCCCCCGGCACCTCCTCGGCCCCCCGAGCACGGTGGGCGCCGGCCCCAGCAGCCCCTTGTCTGTGGGAGCCTCCTCCTGCAGGCAGCGCAGGCAGGGCCAGGGGCCGCTCCCCAGGGCAGAGGTAGGGTGGAGGAGCCGGGCTCTGCCCGCAGCAGGGAGCAGCAGCACGGGACGTGCCAAGAGCAGAGCCACGGCAGCTGGAGGGCACCGAGCTGGGAGAGGCTCACAGGGGACTCTGGGGCAGCAGCCCACCACTGCCAGCCAGTGCAGGAGGAGTCGGGGAAGGGGCACGGGGAGGAGGCCTGGAAACCCCCCGGGGCCGCAGGGACGAAGGCCGATGCAGGACCACAGGAGTCTGCTTGGGCCCCGGGAGTGCGGAGGAGCCAGCTCCCTCTGGCCAGCACCCACAGGGCTCACGTGTAGGAAAGCAGGTTGATATCGTAGCAGCCGTCCACCTGGGAAAGAGAGCAAGTGTCGGTCTCTGCACAGCACCATCGCTCTGCCGGGACAGCCCAGCCCAAACCCCCGCCCCATCCCGCCAGGAGCAGCCCCTCCGGGAGGGCTCCCCAGCAATGCGGCGAGGCCGGAGCCCCTGCGAGCAGAGTGGCGGGACTCACGTCGAAGCGCCCGATGCGGGCAGCTGCCTGGCGAGCCCGGATCACCTCCGTCAGCACCCACATTTGCTGCACCTCCGTCGACACCTTCTCCGGGTCGGGGAGCTCCTGGAAAGAAGCGGGCACAATGCTGCGGAGCGGGGATGGCCTGGATGGGCTGGATCGCCCCAGGCTCAGGCAGCGGTGTGGCCGGCTGGCTGTGCCCCCCCGAGAGCCAGGCACTATCGCGATGGTGCCCACACTCCCGACCTGCTGGTGGTTTCCCAACGCAGGGTGAGCAGGGCCCCACTCTAGGAAAACAGTCAGCTGGGGAAATGGGTGACCCTGAGCCCCGGCACCAATAGCCCATCTCTCCTGGCAGGCGTCCAGGGCGAGTACAGAAAGCAGATCACTGGCTAATGATTAAAAAACTAATCGCACAGTCCAGAGTTTCCCAACAGCCTCCCTCCGCGACGCTCCCCAGACCTCGCGACAGAAACCCAGCTGCAGGCGCCAGTCCCCCCAGGGACCTTTAGCCAGGTGGGACTCGCAGGCTCAGCAGCAGCTCTCCAGGCCAGGGCAAAGCTCTGCGCCGCTTCTCCCCTGCCCAGCCCTGCCCACGGCGCCGGGCCGCTGGTGGGTGCCTCGTGGTGATGCTGGGAACAACCAAGCCCAGAGCAACCCCCGAGCAACCCCCGGCGTCTCCCTCGGACCACCCCTTGCCAAGGGGGATGTGATCCAAGCGATCAGCAAGGGACCGGGGTGTCCTCCCCAGCCTGCTGGACAGCCGGGCACGGACCAGAGCTCCGACACCTGCCAGGGCTGGCAGAAGCCTTGCCGCCACGGCGGTGTGAGCTCCGTAGCACCGAAGCCTGGCGGCAGAACTGCCCTGGAGGCACTGGGGCACGTGGCACTGCTCCTGGCCCAGAGCCTGCTCCTACAGGCAACACGAGTGGCTGATTCAGCAGGTTTCCGTGGGCGAGCCAGCTGCCCACCCCTGCCATGCTCTGCCTGGACTTTGCTCACCAAAGGCCGCTGGCCTTTGTGGGCAGATGTGGCTCACAAGCTGTAAACATGCACCGTGGCTGTGACCTCCCTCTGCCCACGTGCCGCCCCAGCTGGGCAACACGCTCCCCAGGGCACACCCTCTGCAAAGCACCGGGGACCAGCCAGGCCATCCCGTCCCCACATGTCCCGCCAGCCAGCTGAGCGATGCTGCGCACCAACGAGACCCACGAGGACGTTCCTGTCCCCAGACTAGAGGGCAGGTAGACTTAAGTGTCACCTCAAATCGCACATCCCCTTGGAGACGTTTTTCTTCTGAACGCTGCAAACTACTTCCAGCACAAGGCGGGGCATTTCAGGGCTCCACAGCTGTTCCTGGTGGCAGCCTGGAGCCGATGGGGCAGGGATGGGGCCGGCAGCCTCACAGCTGATGTTTGTGCCCATGGCTGGCACCCCACCCAGGTCCCTCCTTCCCCGTAATACCTCAGCAGGGACTACTCACCCCGTGCAGGCTTGCTGGCTGCTCTGGAGGGGTCAGCTGGGAGAGCCAGGAAGGGAAATCCTTCTGGGGGCTCTGAAATAGATCCAGAGGGTCACACAAGGGGTGTCCCCAGTCCCACCTCCATCCCTCATACCATGCAGCATGCCGCAGTCTGGAGCCCACCCGTATTTATATTGGTATGGGTACAAGTATCACTCTACCATTACTAAAGGGAATTTTGTGTTTAGGGTGGGTGTTTGCAACCCCCAATTTGTTGCAGCAACCTCCAGCTACATCCCACTGCTCAGACAAACATCCACCTCCAAAACGGGCAGTGCTGGGGCTGGCCGCAGCA
>NW_008794166.1:711251-712503 GCF_000699145.1 Aptenodytes forsteri | reverse complement strand
TGCTCACCCCGTGCAGGCTTGCTGGCTGCTCTGGAGGGGTCAGCTGGGAGAGCCAGGAAGGGAAATCCTTCTGGGGGCTCTGAAATAGATCCAGAGGGTCACACAAGGGGTGTCCCCAGTCCCACCTCCATCCCTCATACCATGCAGCATGCCGCAGTCTGGAGCCCACCCGTATTTATATTGTATGGGTACAAGCTGGGAGAGCCAGGAAGGGAAATCCTTCTGGGGGCTCTGAAATAGATCCAGAGGGTCACACAAGGGGTGTCCCCAGTCCCACCTCCATCCCTCATACCATGCAGCATGCCGCAGTCTGGAGCCCACCCGTATTTATATTGGTATGGGTACAAGTATCACTCTACCATTACTAAAGGGAATTTTGTGTTTAGGGTGGGTGTTTGCAACCCCCAATTTGTTGCAGCAACCTCCAGCTACATCCCACTGCTCATACAAACATCCACCTCCAAAACGGGCAGGGCTGGGGCTGGCCGCAGCAGTCCCTCCCCTGGCCCCCAGCGCACAAGGAGACCCCAAGCGCCCCAGCGAAGGACAAGGACTCGGACCCACACCCCTGTCTCCTCTGGAGAGAGCCTGAAGCCCCCGGAGCTGCAGGGAGCAATGCCGGGCGCAGGGCTGGGGACAGTGGCCTGTCCTGGACCCCCTGCCTGCACCTGGCAGGGAGGCCAGCACCAGCGCCCGCTCACCTTCTGTCCGGGGGGGAAAATCTGCAGCTCCTCGATGGTGAAGTGGAGCCAGACGGGGGAGGGCTGCCGCAGGATGAACCGCACCGCCGTCACCTGGTCCACATCGCACAGCATCTGAAGGGGCAAGGACGGGGAGAGCCATCACTGCTGGGGATACAGCAGGGGCTGGCCAGGCCGGCACTGCTCCGGGGCAGCTTTTGGGATTTGCTCCAAAAAAACCCCAACCCACCCCAGCTGGAAGGAGCCCGAGGGAAACGTCACCTCATGGTGGCTGTCTGGGCTGAGCGGGGCACAGGCGGGGGCACAGGCAGGACCGGCACGGGGACCCTCACTGCAGAGAAGGGGTGGCAGGGGCAGGAGAGGCACCGCGAAGGCCGGCCCGCCGCTGCCAGGGGGGCACAGTGGGGCATCAGCACAGGGCCCCAGGGACCGGGAGCCGTCCTGGGGTGTGGGCAAAGAGGGGTGAGCCCCAGAGGCGTGGGTGATGCCGTGGCCACTGTCCGGCCATGCCGACCTGGTGGCGGCGGAGGGAGAAGTAGTCCTGGGAGCCC
>NW_008794166.1:709893-710440 GCF_000699145.1 Aptenodytes forsteri | reverse complement strand
ACGTACCCCGACGGACGCTCAGGGAAAACACAAAGTAAACCCATGCTTAAAATGATTTAGCGCGAAGGAGAGACAAATAATATCTATAAAGTGAAGGAAGAGGCAGCCGAGGGGCAGGAGGCAGCCGGGGGCGGCCCCGACAAGCTGGGCCTGAGCAGGGCGGTGGGTCCCAGGGAGCTGGTACTAGGAAGCTAAGCTCGTACAAACTGCTGGCAGCGGTACACCGGTTTTTAAGTCTTTTTTTAATAAAACAATTTGAGGCTGTATCAAAAATTTAGTAAAAAATTAGATTTGAGAGCACTGCCCTCCCCCTCCCCAAAACTACACATCCCAGTTTAGGTAAACAGCAGATTAAACGTAAAAACTTAAAACATCGACTTCAGAAAGTCCCTTGAATTTAATTATTTTTAGGCTACCTTTCATGTTACGTCCTGTAGCTAGACACACGTGAATAGAAAAAACAGTACAGTTAGTGTTAAAGGCAAACAGCGGAGACCCAGAGTGCTACCCCAGTGCTGCCTGCTCCTCCCGTCCAGACCCGACCCGT
>NW_008794166.1:709485-709859 GCF_000699145.1 Aptenodytes forsteri | reverse complement strand
TGCCACCCCGCCCCCGGCCAGCAGCCCAGCCGCTGGGAAGGCGTGTTTGAGCCGAGAATTTTTTCTATGAATAAAATAAAACCAAAGCTTGTTAGGCAAAAATAAAACAAGTGTCCCCCCGAGTCCCGCGAGCGGCCCGGTGCGGCGGGGGCGGGCGGGGGGGGCGGGCTGGGGGGCGGGGCGCGTCTGGGGTTTGGGTTTCCCGGCTGGCGAGGGGGCTGCCGGCCCACAGACAGCACTGGTGTGGAGCTGGAGGCCCCTTCTCCCCCGAGAGCCTCCCGTTCGTTAAGGGGGAACGTAGGGCGGCGGGGACCTGTACGGGGTCATGTTCTTCGGGCGGGAGCCTTTCCCCTCCATGGGTGCGGGGCAGGGGG